>NC_056734.1:426794291-427021791 GCF_019279795.1 Protopterus annectens | reverse complement strand
GAATTAGAACCAAATAACACAATTGTGGGACTCTTTAAGCAGGTAGAGCAATTAAGTCTAGACTTTACACTGCTTTTGAAGTGAGCACAGTGAGCAACAGCTCTAGGACAAAACATTAAACTTAGAATTCATTGCTACCTTAGCCACAAGTAGAGACATGACCAGTAAAATGTTTAGATTTCTTCTAAATGCCATCTAAACTCATTTAGTTTGCATTCCATTATGCAATTGTGCAGTTGTTTCGAAATATAATTTTTCCAAAGTGCTTTCTTAATTTTATTTATGTCATGTAAAGATCTTTAATTTATTTCAAAAGCTTGTGGCTGTTGATTTCACTTATTAGTATAATGGTATGGTTATATACTTGCTAACAACTTCTCTCAACTGTACAGACTTTCGCAGAATGTCCAGATTTTTGTTTCATATTTTTGGCCTGTTTCTCATAAAATTGCAGTTTTCTAGCAATTCATTGGCAAATGATTGAGGTTTGATTTTAGAAAATAATGACAAACGTTTGAGTTTTAGATTTCATACTCCAGAAAATGTATGCAAATGCAAATCCTGTTACTCTATGCACTGTCTAAGTTTGTAAGAGCAATATTTAAAAAGTGCCCCAATTTTTGGCCTTTATCCCCCCCCCCCCAATTATTTATGGCTTTGTCCAGATTTCTTGCTCTAAGAAGTTGAGAGGTATGTTGCTAACATCTCAACTTTTGATACTGTTATAAAAATAAACAGTAATTGAGATCTTCCTCTAGCCTGAATGATAGCAGAAATTTACCACAAAGGCAGTGAAGGGGGGTGTTGGTACTGGAGACATATTAAGTGTGTGGATGTGGGTGTGTAGGGGTGTCTGTGTATGGTGTGATCCTGGAGAATTTTCAGTTGCTTTTGGTAAGACATCAATGAAAGACACTGCCCTGAGAGCAACACGTGAAGGTTTTAGTTTGCCAGTGACTGTAACTCTGTTTGGTAGCTAATCAGTGCACATTTACCATACACTGTTAAGGCCCTCACATCATATTTGGTGGCTGGATTTCAGATTGTGAGACTGTGGCCTTAAAATTAGGGTGATCCCAATTAGACAGCTACACAAAAAGTTGAAGCACTGCTATGTGTTCAATGCAATTGGGAATAAACAAATAAAACAAGACATTTTGGGATAAAAAAATGAATAAGCTCAGATGAAGAAATGTTTTTGAATGTTTCACTCTAAGTCAAGATCATGTAATTACCAGTGATAAAACGATGCATGGCAAAATGGGAACATAAGAGAAAATCAAGAAAAGTACTTGAAAGCATAATAGAAGGTGGACTACCACTAAAGAAAACTAATGAAGAGTTTGACAAATTAATGCTAGACTTTCATGGTTTCATATTTTTTTCTGAGTAAGGCATGTGTCCAAATACAAGCAATGTCAAGGTGTTGAATGATATAAGATCACCAGCCAATAATAATGAGGTTAGGAGTTTATTAGAGATGAAATTGTGGATAGTTGAGAGGTATGTGATGTTGAAATGCCTTGCTCTGTATGATTTTTTTTTTCATTCACTTGATCACAATGAAAAATCTTAAATATATAAAGTCAGGAAAGTGGTTGTAATTGCTTGGCACATTGTGTGTGTGTGTGTGTGTGTGTGTGTGTGTGTGTGTGTGTGTGTGTGTGTGTGCATGTGTGTGTGTGTGTGTGTGTGTGTGTGTGTGTCTGTGTGTGTGTATCCCTTCAATATTTATAGAAATGTTTTATTTTAAGTGTAAAATACTTCCTCCAAAGAGTTGCATACCATGTGTCAACTTTGGCAAAGTAAATATTTTATTTTTACAGATAGCTAGACAGATAGATAAATAGATAGCTAGAGGTATGTATATGTACAGATAGATATTGATATAGATATAGATAGATATAGGTACATAAAGAATAAAGCAAATGAAAAATAATTTTAACAAATTTTACCTTTTCTATGAACAACAATGCCCATTAAGGTGGATGTTGTAGGGACACAATGGACTTTTCAGGGTATACAAGCCCTCCACCACTGGCATCAGGCCTTAGACCATCCCTGGGTGATATATTAGTTCCCTGTAATACCCACACAGTCAGTCATTATTATTTGCATAGTACATGGAAGTACAACTGCAACATTGTAACTTTCAGTTACATAAAAAGGTGTAGGAGAGCAAAATGTTTTACAGTTTTGAAAGATGAAACATACTTAGCTCTGCATTACGGTCAGCAGGCAGCAGGCAGAAACAAAGTTTATATCTGAGCCTGTAAAGAGTTATAATACACTTTGCACCGACATGCACACACATAAAACATCTGTCAACTTGAAGTATTTTAAAGCTTGTAAGACTGTTTTGCCTTCCCATCACTGTGGCGTGGAACCTGCTGTTATGCTGTAGCATGTGACTACAGTTAAACAATGCTGAACAGTACTTAAACATTGTCTTTTTCTGAAATTAGGATTGTAATCATCGCTTACAATTATTCAGATGGAAGTCAAGCATTATACTGGTAGTAAACACAATGTCCAAGCTTATTACCCTACAATATGTACCATTTTGTTCATTGCATCCCCAACTATGAAAGCATCATGAAAATTATAAGGCAAGACCATTCATTAGTGCTGTTACTATCATTGTATTGGACTGCCTAATCATCTTCTACAGTAGAATGTCCAGATTACTTCTATTCTCACAATTAAGCTAGCACATTTAATACACGGCAAAAGAGCCTGGGACACCATGTAGTACCTCTGACAAGAAAATCAGAACAATTTTTGGAGGGGGAATCAAGGAATTCACTTGAACGAACAAAATTAGAAATATATGTGCAATGAGATCTTAATAACATTTGAGGTGACAAAAACTTATTGGTGGATTGCTACTATACCAGTTGCAACTGGAACAAAATAAAACAACACCTATTATGGATATAATTCAAAAATCTTTATTTGATTGGTACTAAGCTAGAAGGGCACAGATATGTGGCAATAAGCACCCTTTATACTCCACAGAAAGAGTATTAACATGAGCAGTGCAAGCTTGTTCCCTTGTCACATACAGAAATGGAGTTGTCAATTGAATGCACATACCCCATCCACACTCAACCCAAAAGAGTTTCATTTGTTTGATTTAAGTGTACCAAAGGCTACTCTTATGCACCCATATATCTACAGAATTTTTATTCTTTTTCTTGTAAATTCAAGTTTAATATTTTGCAAGTGCAATAACAAGTGAATATTTTATTCACAGTTATTATTTTCCTATAAATTTTAGCTCAAGCAGTTTCTGTGCTTAAACATAGCTGCTCAATAGTGTATAAATTGGGCATTTAATCAGTAACTACTAATGACAAGTAATTGTTTTGCCTGTACATTATTTCTCAGTACAAATTATAATATCTGTGGTGAGATAGTTACTTTATATGGCAAGATTAATTGTTAGACTACAACATAATTCGGGTCTATATTAAAAGACTGAAGAGGTGTTTCAGCGAACACCTCTTGGTTGACAAGTAATGAGCAAACGCACTAAAGCGCAAATGCTCAAAACAGAGATTTCTTTCCCTGGGAGAGAAATCACTTGGCCATCCCCGTGTGTTTGCCCCTTTCCTCATTATAGTGTGATCTCGGAGTTGGTATATTTAGTTAGGGGGGTGTGGGGGCTGAAGCCCCCCACTTTGTTATGTTTTAAAGTGTGTGTGTGTGTGTGTGTGTGTGTGTGTGTGTGTGTGTGTGTGTGTGTGTGTGTGTGTGTGTGTGTGTTTGTGCTAGTGGTTTCTTTCCCAGGGAAAGAAGCCACTGTTTTGAGCATTCGTGCTTTAGTGCATTCTCTCATTACATGTCGACCAAAAGGTGTTCGCTGAAACACCTCTTCGGTCTTTTAATATAGACGCCGTAATTCTAGTCCGAATAACAACATTACACATTAACACCTCATAATAATTACTTATATTATCTTAAATTAATTCCTTGCTTTTCCTATAATTATTACTCATAGGTTCATAGGTAAGTAGTAGGCTAGCTGCCCTTGTAGGGCATTTTAAGCCTAGCCAGTTCCCCTTTTTGTGCTCAAAGAAACCTATTCCATATGGTTAGAGACTGGACTTAACCATCTCATAGTCAATAATTATATATTACCCATAATGAGAATAATTGGGATCACACCACAGTTATTTGAGGTGACCTATACATGGGATAAAGCATTTAGGAGCTGCTGCTTCTGTCCATTAGTAGTACAGGAAACAGTCCTGGGGTAAATTTTCTGTGCACTTGAATATGGACAAAGGGATGAAATTTGTTTTATGTGGATGGGGAGTCTGCTTCAAAGCAGGAGTATCCTCTTTGAGATAGCACTGTCCTTCCAATCTGCTCTGTTGATGTTGCAGAAGAGGTTTAGAGCCCTAGACTGAATATTTCTGATGCCATTTAACTTGCTGATCTGCAGTAAATCCATCAATATTAGGTCAGAGGATGTCTTCTGTGCCAGACACAGGTGACCTCTTGGCAGCCTGTGAGATACCACGTATAGTGATAAGAACAAAACAAAAAAACGAACGTATAGGCTGGAAATTTCACACAAACTTTAATACGGTAAGCGCTTTCATCTAAAACAGTGCTCAAACTTCATCAGACAAAGTTTACCCAAAATTCAATAGTATTTATGCAATTGTCAATTACTAATGCAAATTAATTTAAAGGTATCAAATAAAATTTTACATTATACATATCAATTTATCAAATAAAAAATATTTTAAAAACCACATAATCAAATGTATGTGTCTTTCGGCTTTTCCCAGCTAGGGGTTGCCACAGCGTAACTCCGGTCCGCTAATGATTGGTAGTTGATTTTTACGTGCAGAGTTACCAGCCCTGATGCACAACCTTCAACGAAGGTATGCCCATTCACGCATGTCTCCACACAGAAGACGCTCTAGCTGAGAATCGAACCGGACAGAGTCTCGTATCTCGAGACTTCCTCAGAATCAACTACAGTTCAATTAGCCATTTGTTTAAATACCCATTCATCCCATTTTGATTAATAATAATTTATGTGTCCTTTCTTATGTTACTGTGTCTAGTGTGTTTAACAAGTGACATCAGCTTTCTTGAGATGCATACTAAACTACATGTTGTGAAAACGAATGAACGACTACAAAAGATACATATGCATATTTATTTTATTTTATTGCTATGACAATTTATTGCTATGACAATTAATCAAAATGGGATGAATGGGTATTTAAACAAATGGCTAATTGAATTCTAGTTGATTCTGAGGAAGTCTCGAGATACGAGACGAAAGCGCTAAATCTGTTCAGTTTTCATTTTTTATGTTTGGTGTGGTTATTATTTTATTTATTAAAATTTCCTTGGCTGTGGCTCATGGTTCTCATTATTGGAATACTATCGGAACATCTGTGGAGGACAGTCTTTATTGTACCGGTCAACGGAACTATTAAATTATGCTCTGTGCTATTTAAGATGCTTCCAGATATATTGTCAGGACCCATTGATGTAGTATTTTTAGCTTATGACAACACTTTTAAATAGGACTTGGTCTCATCTGATAGCTGGAGGCAAGCCAGTTTCAGGTATATCTTGAAGGACAGATGGAGGAAAGAGAGGGGTAAAGTTAGAGCTAAATTTATCGAGCAGTAGATTCACTGTATCTTCAGCCTTAGTTTAGGTAACACTGTTCACAATCAGCTCAGCTCATTCATGCATTGTATTTTTGAGATATCATACATAACTAAAATGCCTTTTGATTGTCATTGCCTTGGGTACTGTATCTATTTTAGCCTCAAACTTGCCATTGGTGTATTTTATTAAGCTCCCAAATGGTTTGTTTATTTCAGTGACAAGGACTCTAAAATTTTAGAAATTACTCTTCTTTCTTTTGGTCAAAATTATTTCTCTTTTATTATAAAGCTTGTTGATATTACAGTTCAACCTTGTGTTTTTTTTTTTCTTGAGTTTGCCCTGCATTTGTTCCTGTGGATTATAGCTGCATCTATGCAGCTGTTTATATGTTGGTATAGTGTGGTGGTGTACATATCTGCATATTCAGTGGAGTTAACTGGGTTTGATTAGGGATTTGAAGCTTGCTAATGTATCACTTAGGAGTAGGTAATTTATCTTAAAGAAATTTCTAAAGGTACCCTATGTGGAATGGAATCTTCGGTTTCAATTTTATTTCAAAGAAGACTGTCTTACAGTAAGACCTAATAATTGGTGAAGATTGGCAAGGGATGGTACAAGATGCAATAAGGACAATATCCAAGATTCTGTTTCCCTATTGGGCACTCTGACTAATTGTTCCAGTGCATTGGTATTGATGAAGTTCAGAAATTTCTGTGCTTGTGCAGTAATGGGGGTGTAGGTTTCCTATTCTATAGTGGGATACTATAAATCACCTAGAAAATGGTATTCAGTTTAATAATGAGTGATTCTAGTTCCTGTAAATAGGTGTTGTGGCTTTCTGGATGTAGATTGAGACACATACACCTTTTCCCTTCCTGCACATTAGTTGATCCAAACCTGTGGAAAGCATTACAGCCCTACACAGCTGGAATGTTCTCCACTATTTTAAACCATGTCGCAGTCACTACACAGGCATCAATGCCCTTCAGGGTGAGAAAGACTTGCACAGACAGGAGTTTCTTGTTTAGGCTCCTAGTATTGATCAGTAACACCTTCATATTTTCCTTTGCTGGTTTTGTTATATTAGTTGGTTTATCAGGTTGTCATGGCCTAAAAAAGGCACTTTTATCAGTCTGGCATTGCATAAGAAAAGGCACTATGGGGATTGACAATATCTTTGCCAATAATTGAAAACCTAAAGGGGACAGATGCAGGTCAACCCTGGTGAAGCAGTGTGGTCTGTCAATCATATCCTCGCAGGCTGACAAATACTGGACCCCCTTTGAATGACACCATAAACTAAGCCAATTATTGAATTCAAATATATTTTGCTCATATTGCGGCATCATCCTTGGAGAAAGTATAACGCTGCTCAGTGCTACACCCATACCTGCCTGGGACACATAGTCTGATAGTTCCATCTTGTCTATCTTCATATAGTCCAGAGAGGTACACCTCATGAACTATGACAGAGTCAGGCTGGCACTTTTTTTTAACACATTTATTGATCTATCACTTAAGACATATACAAACATACACTTATATAAAATATATGATCATATTGCCATTTGCAAACATAATACATCACATATGTACTTCTGTATAATTAATCCAACATTGCATAAATTGATCAGCTTCTGCCTTCCCTTAAACCTCACTCCTCCTCCAAAACATTAATCTGCGTGCATTGCTCCCACAATTTCCATTGTTCAATATGTAATTTACTCTACCCTTTTCTAAAGATTGCACTTCCAGCTCTTTTATCTCTGCTATGATATTCAGTACTTCAAATACAATTGGTTTAGACTTTGATTTATATTTTCTAGTAATTACTTTTTTGGCAACTACTAGAATTAAACTTAAGGTCTTGGCAATTCAGAGTCTGTATCACAGTGCAAAAAGTAAGCTCATTAATTACACGCATTTGTTCACCCACTATTTCTGACAGAGTACTCTTCAGGGATTTTTTAAAGTCTGCCAACTCATTCCACCCCCAAAACATATGTTCCCAGTTACCTCCTTCTTCCCCTTTACACCTAGAACATTTGCCATCAACCTGAGGAAAATTCTTTGGAATCTGCTTAGGGTACAAAAATAGCTATGCAAACACTTCCAAGCAAAAATCCTAAATCTTCTAGACTTTGTTGCATATTTGGGAGCCATACATACGTCCTCCCACTATTTAGTTGTGAACTGATTACCCAATATCGCTTCCCAATCTTTTTAAACTGCTCTGATTTACTCCTATAGTTATTGTGCAATATTGTATATACCCTACTAATTTTCCCCTTTTAACAGAAATTTCTGTTCTAGATTCAACTGAAAACTCTGCAACAGCAGGTATTTCCCTTATGATTCTCCTATAGCTTTCTCTTTGTCTATACTCTGATATCAATCCTGATAGGAAAGGCAGTTTCTAGCCTACAGTCCAAATGTTTTCTTGGCTTTTTCCTATTCTATTCCATTTCCCTGTCTAGTTATACTCTGCAAATACCTTGAGTCCTTTGCCAGTTTTCTCCAGTAAATTCAAGCCCCCTCTTGCCTATTCCCTGTACCCCTAATTGCAGTCATCCATATTGGCAATATTTCCTTTTTGCATTCTCGCATTGGCTTAGTTCTAAGAATGCTTAATGCTGCTTTATGAATATAATATTCTGTATGACTACTATTATTATTATTATTATTATTATTATTATTATTATTATTATTAAGGATCTGCATCCAAAATCCCACTCTGTCCTTATTTCTGGAAGTTCCCCCTACTTCATCATCATCTTTTCTGCTTTGAATTATAACTTTCTGCCTGAGTTATCTATATAAGCCTTAACTTTGGAGTCTCTGTCAGATGAATGAAAAATTAAAATCTCGAGCGCTGAAAACATCGAAAATGCAGTATATCAATGTGTGTTTTATGAGATTGCAAAACAGTGAAGATCGGGAAATCTGCTCTTTCATCACTGTAGTGTGATCTTGGAGTTGGTATATATAATTAGCAGGGGGTGTGGGGGGTTTCGATATTATGGAATTTCGGTGTTTCCAGCACTTGAGATTTTAATCTTTCATTGTTATGACATAGACCCTAACTTTGTAGCTCTAAAAAGTCCCCTTCAAATCAGATAATCCTAAACCACCTTGTTCCATTGGAAAGATCACCTTATCCCACTAGACCCTTTCCTTTTTCACCTCCCAGATAAAATCCTTCAATACTTTATTAATTACTGTCTACAACTTCTCTGGTTGATAAAAATATACCTGACCAGAACATAAAACTACGGGGGCTAAAACATTTCACTGCTTGTATCTTGCTATCCAAATGTAAAAGCAAGAACTTCCACTTTCTTTTTTTTTTTTTATATATATTATCTTTTGTTTGGTCTCTTCCCACATATCCTTAAATACCATAACAGAATCATTTTAATCCATATTCTTAAATCCCTTATTTTATTGTGTCCCATAATCATGGGTATTGATGAACAAACTCATGTGTGGGTACATAGTTTACAGCTAAAGCTTTTGTTTTATCTTCAATTGTTTTATATCGTGAAAAGACTTGAAACTGTCTCAAAATGTTCCACTATACTGAGATGTCCTTTTCTGGTTTCATCAGGTACAAACAAATATCATCTGTAAATAAACCAACTATTCTTGATTATCATACAAATTATATCCTTGAATTTCTGAGTCCTTTATTTTCTTTGCCAATAGCTCTAAATATATTGTAAATAACAATGGAGAAAGAGGACACCGCTGCCTGGTTCATCTGTTCAGACTTATTAGGGAGGACCCCTCCTACTTTAATTTTTGCCACTGGTCTCTCATATTCTTCTAATTAACCTTATTATTGTATCAGGGAATGCAAATGCTTCCATTGCCTACACATAAAATCCCAGCTTATTCTGCTTCAAGTCTACATCAATACGCACCAACAGCAGTATTTTCTTACATTCTGCTTCCTTCTGGATCATCATTGTTCTATTCATATAGTCATATAGTTATCTCACCTCCACAATCATGGTTTAAAATTAAAATGGGCCTATATGAAGCTGGGTCTGATAGGCCTTTACCATCATTAGGTGTTTCAGCCAACACAGGTTTCTTCCAGGATGTTGATGCTTCCCTCGTTAAAAATTACTCTTAAACAAAACCTTCTAGATATTTATCACTTTATTTCCTCCTAGCTTCCAAACTTCCACAAGAACAACTCTTATATTCAAAGCTTCTCATCATCCACACCATCCTAAATCAACTCTCCTCCTGACCTAGCAACTCCTCACTTGTCTCCCTCTATAACCCACCTCGCTCTCTCAGAAGCTCTGAACAATTTCTCCTACAGCTCCACAAGCCAAAACAACCTTTAGGACAAAACCTGTACAGCTACCTTCTTGCATTATCTTGGAATAAGCTTCCATTGGCCCTCTGACATAGTACCAATTTTCATGACTTCAAAACAGCTCTTAGAAATTACCTAAACAGAGCCTGGATTTGTCACTGTAATCATCCCACTTGAAATCCTTCTCTTTCCTATTTCAGCTGTCAACTACTTCTCTCCTTTCCCCTCCTAGTCTCTTTGCTCCCAGACATCTACCACTATCACCTCTTCTTTCTTCCCCTCCTACTCTTATTTCCCCTCACACTGTTACTTGAATGTCCTCTTTTCCTAAATTTTCCCTTACTTGTACAATTATGTTCTTATATTTATCCTTATTTTTATATTAGCTTTTTTGTGATTTTATATATTTCTAGCATAATCTGTAATGTGTATTATCTACTTGCATTTTATTTTCTTTTTACTAGTTTAACCTGTACTGTGTATGTTTTTCTTGCTTAATTTGTACTGTGAATATTCTATTGTATATTTTGTGTGGTGGAGCTTTTCTCCCCTGGCCTCCTCTGAAAAAGGGCACAAGCTCAGTTGGATTATTTCAGTCAACAAATGTCAAAAGAAAAATAAATAAATAATTCATGTAGACTTTTCCTGCAACTTGATTATATGTCACCAGTTTTATATCATCTCCTCCTATCTTAACTGTTAGTTGTTGAGCCTCATCTATCTCTAACTTGGGCATACTTAAGTCTTCCCTAAATATTTCCATTTCTACTCTTTCTTGATTTCAGCAATTTTCTGCTTTATACAAATTTTCATAATATTTTCAAAATCTCTCTAATACCTCTACAAGAACTTATTGCAGGCTCCCTAAGTCTGGCAACAACCCTTTCTACTTTCTGTGGCATAAGTTGTTGTGTTAAAAGTTTTTGTGCTGTGGAGTTATCAAAAAACTGTTCCTTAACAGTAATCTTTCTAAACTCGTGCATATTATCCAGATACTCCCTTATTTTTTTTCTTTAGCACTCTTCAGTTGTGCCTCTTCTTGTTCAGTGAGATTTCCACTATTCTGCAATACTTTTACCTTTGTCAGCCCCTTAAAATAATTCTTGTTACTTCTTAAAAATATCTTTTTCTTCTATTTCTGCCCTATTTTAAAGTCCACTTTCATTATATCCCTCTCACTAGCTATAACTTTTTTCTACTTGACCATGATTTACTATTTGATAAATTAACTGAAATAGGCATTAGTGATGATGCAAAACCTTTGTTTGTAGACTTCCTCAGCAATATATCCTTCAAGGTAAAATTAGGCACCACCACCTCTGAAACAGCTCACCTTATGAAAGGAGTTACCCAGTGTTCATTTTAGCCAGTCTGCTATTTTCCATATTTATCAACAAACTCCCATCTGATCATCCTCAGATAACTCTAATTCTTTATGCAGATGACATGGTCATCTACAGGTCAAACTAATCCCACTCTGTTATATAAACACATCTCCAAGATGACCTCCAAACCCTAATAGAATACAAGGCATAAGTAACATGCCTTATGGAGACTACCTCAAGGCCCTATCCCTATATTCTGACTCCAACAGGCTGTTGAGTGGAGATCTATGCCTGGCATACAAGACATTGTCAGACCTCACCCTGATAGACCTCCTGCACACAAGCAAAACAAACAGCACTAGAATTGCCCATTCTAAACACTTCAATATTGCCTGTGATATAAATAGGACCTACTGAAGAGACAGGTATGTAAACCAGTGACTACCCCTTCAGTGGAACAGGCTCCTCATCCATGAGAAACAGAGTTCCCCCCAACCCAATTCAATTGTAAAAACTGGATGGGGAGCAGAAAATACATCTGTGGTTTGACACTTATGTCTCTAATGGACACAGGCAATCTGCAAATGGTTCATCTCCCACGCCTCTGCTTGTAAATGTTTCACCTCTCAAGCCCCAGCTTATACTTATCAAGAGATTTGAGATGCATGGTTAAGCTTAAAAAGGCTCTTGTGGTCATTAGCCTAGCACTCATCTAAGAACCTATGAATTTAGGAACCAGTGGCTAATAGGCAAGAAACTTATACTTAATCCTTCAAAAACAAAAGCAATGCTATTTGGAAACAACCAAAATATATCCAAAACACCCAGCTTCCTTAAAATTAAAGAGGGTAACACTACCACATTAGAAACTACCATGTCCTTCAAATACCTCAGCATTTGGCTGGACAAATCTCTAAACTTTCAACTACACATTCAAAACATAGGCAAAAAGATGAACACACTACTGTTCTGGACAAACAAGCTATCACCTCTTCAGTCCAAACCAGCCAAAACTGCCATAGACAAAAAATACTCTTATCTCAACTCAAATATGAACTGACCATTATAGCTGCAGCCTCAGAGATAAATGCCACCACCTTACAAATCATCTGCAATAAAATCTGCTGGTTCATTACTAACTCCTGCAATAATCAATACCTCTGCATAACACTCAACAAAGTTAAATGGCTCCTAGTACATTTGAGAGCCAGCCTCCTGCTAAGATCACTAATTCACAGAGCCCTTTCTCCTGAGACATCATCCCCTCTCACTCATAAACATTTCACCAAAGCCCCCACATATAATCTCTGGGGTATCAGTCAATCACAACCCAATCTACTAACTCCAAAAAGTAAACTTATTTGCACTGACCATGTATTATCTACCCTAGCACCTAAGCTATGTCACTCCATTCATCTCTCAATCTGAGACATCCAAAAGTACTCTGACTTCAGACAACAATTCAAGGAGCACCTGTTTACCCTAGCAAAGGGCAGCTACACTCACTCAGGTTGCATTATATGAACCCTGCAGCTCTCTCACACACCCATTTATTCTTATTTCTTCCTTCCTTATCTTATCTTGTCATCGTCTTACTTAATGCCTCTCATTCATCCTACTTCTCTCTTGTCTTTGCATCGATCTCACACTTCTCCTTTTTACTCATCATCCCTCTGCATGCCTCTCACACCTTTTCTCTGAATTCTCCCGATGATATCCTTTCTTGCAACTATTCTCATGTGCCTCTTCTAATGTCTTCATACCTCTATATAATGATATCTTTTTATCCCTGTAGCATAAGGCATCTCAGTCATTATGGCTACATCTTACCCATAAAACCCTGATAAGCATAATTTCATTTTTCAATCCATGTTTTGACATTCTTTACTGCTTTTTGCATCTGTAGATATGTATATATATACATATATATATATATATATATATATTTATTTTTTAGCATATTCTTGCATCGGTATATATGTTTCGTTCATTTCTTATGTGATACTATTCACATGGGCTGTGCGTGCAAATGGTCCATTGAGATCAGTGTAAACAAATGTAAATAAATAATTAAATAAAAGAATAACTTCTGAAGAAATATCTATCTTCCTGAATAACTCTCACATAATTTACACTACCCATTCCTTATATTATTCACTTTTTAACAGATAGGAGGGAAGCACCAGTGTCTCATTTTTACTTCATTACCCTGCATTTTTATCTTAGTTGTTATTGGCTCATGATCTGAAATAGTTATTGGATGTGTCTTGAAGCTTTCAATTAAATGCACATGTTCCTGTGAAATATAATTTCTGTCTAGTGTAGCCCAATTATTGTACCTTGGGAAATAATATATAAATTATCTCAGTGTTCCTATTACTGAATTCAAATCTTTCATACCAAATATTTTCATAAATTTAATCAGAAATCTACCCTCTTTTGTAATATTTTCCCTTCTACATTCCCCCAAGTACATCCTCACAATTGAAAATGAAGATGTCCTTCTATATCACTGTTGTAGTATTATTTACTACAGAGATCTCCCACCTAGGACAGCCTGACTTTCAGCTAGTATACCAATGCCTTATGATCCTGTGTGCACCATACATCACATATATGTACCCCACACAGGACGTAGGGCATAAAGGTGGCATATGAATACAGTTACCCAAAACTTCAATATCATTCATCAGTCTGAACGCTTTGTTGCTTTGCCGAATACCTAGCCATAAGACAAGTGCCCTTTTGGGGTCATTTTTTTTTCATATGGTATGATATTTTATTTTGCTTACCTAGAGTTCATGTTATTCAAGAAAAGAAAATATCAGATTCCCAATAACAATCATCATGAACAGTGTCTCTTTGTTTGGGTGCTTCCCACAACAATATTCCTTGCAGTATCTATAAGGCATTTGTGCCTAAGACACTCAGAAGCCATTTATCTTGAAAATCAATGACTTAAACAGTTAGCCCTGGGTAGCATGGTGGAATCCATTAACCCCAAGATACTCCTGCTAGGTAAGAAGAAGGCTAAGAAGTTTTGGCTAGATTCTTTAGCTGTCTAGCCTCCACCAGATGTCCTTCTAGAAGCAGGTGATAGTACTGTAGGCTGTCTGACTTCTATACTGAATTCCTCTGCTGCGACCCTGTCGGGAGTCAGTATGGACCCATCTTTTCGCACCTCTTCTGAGGCACTGTAGGCATTTAATCTGGACATTGAGGAAGAACCACAGTTGATTATCTCAGAGGGTCCTAGACAGATTCCGCATTGTTCATGGAGGAGGTTCCGAGTACTCTTATTGAATCTCACCAACGGTCAGAACCTTTGGTATTTGCTAGGGCAAAGATTCCTTCCAAGAAAAGACAAAGCATGTTTTGGTCCATCATAAGGATCCTCAAAAGGAATAGCAAGAGTTTAATCAGGGCTTGTTTCTTGCCTTGATGGCCCTCTACCCCTTCTATATAGCCTAGGGAACCAGATTTCTCAAATGGGTATTCAGTCTGATTAGGGGTCCTTGTCCTATTCTTCACAGATACCTTCACCTTTGGCTTATGGTTCTGATGAGAAGGAATCTATTAGTCCTGAGCATCCTTTTGAGGAATTGTCCTTTGGAGGCACAATTGCTCAGATGATAGAATATCTTAAGTGGGATTCTTCTCAAGTCTCTGATAGTCAGAGGAGATATTATGAGTTGCTTTAGGCAGATACTCCTAAACTGTCTGCAGTTCCTCCTGTGTTGGATGCCTTGTTAGACACTTTCTTTGTTGCTTGCAAGTCTCCTGATTCTTAGACTCCTGCTCCTAAGAAACCTGATAGATTCTATAAGATTCCTGAGGACTGTCAATTTTTATTTGTGTCCTGATGATCCTGCTGTCCTGTCAGTCTCTTCTTTCAAACCTTCCAAGCTCTTGCCTCTTCCAGACTTTGCCTCCCGATAAGGATAGTAGTGCAATGAAGACGATTGGTAAGAAGGTTTACACTATTTCTACTTTGACCTTAGGGCTATTAATTACCCACATGATTAGGTATGCTCTAGCCTCAACTGCTCATGCTTGTCAGGTTATTTCTGACCTCCATTATTCTGAAAGAAAACTTCTGCCTTATCTGTTTTAGGTCCTACTTCTCAAGTAGCTTGCCACTCTGTCAAGCGTAGCTATGATGTTGTTGATGCCACTTCCAGGGCTGCAGCCTTTTGGTCTGTCATGAGGCATTATTCTTGGCTTCGTCTCCCGTCTTTGCCTGAGGACATTAAGTCAAATTGTTGGATGCTCTTCTGGATAATAAACATCTTTTTTGGGACTGATGCTACTAACCTGTTTAAGTTTCTTCAAGAGAAAGGCAAAGCCTTGCTGGACCTTAAACATATTTTGGTCCCTCCTATCCCTAAATTTTAGGGGAACTATACCTCTAGATCTACCTTTTTGTCCACAGACAGACCAACCAGTCCTCAGGAGCAGGATGGATGTTAGGTGAGCCTCCTCTACTAAGGCTTCTCAGGCTTCTGTGGCCCAGAAGCCTCCTTTATCTGATAAGCCTGCTTCTCTTTGACAATCTTTCCTCCTTGCTCTTAGACAAGGTTCCTTTGTCCCTTTGGCTTTCCCTTTGTCTTAAAAATTGGCTTTTCATCACTTCAAACTCTTGTGTTCTTTCTATCATCCATCAGGGTTACTTTCTGATATGGAAGTCTTTCCTTCCTTTTTCAGGTGTTACTCAACCTCCTCTAGAGCAACTTCCTCATTTTGCAGTGGTCCTAGGTCCCTCGTGAACCAAGGAACTATTCAGCCTGTTCCTCCTTCCCAAGTGGGAAAGGGTTTTTAATCCATGATGTTCCTGGTACATTGAAAGTAGAGCACTTGGAGACATGAATCTCGCCTTGCTCAACACCTTTCTCAAGGTCCCTTCTTTTTGGATGCTTACTCTTTAAACCTTGTTTACTGTTTTACTACTCCCAGGCTTTACTGCTATCTTTGTTTCTGAAGGATGCTTACCTTCATATCCCTATTCACCCTCTTTTCAGGAAGGTTTTATATTTTCCTTTTTCTTCCTCTCATTTTCAGTTATCTGCTTTGTCCTTTGGCCTCTCTACTACCCCAAGGGTATTCACAAAATGCTTAGTTCCTGTAATTGCTTTCTGCAGGTTCCAAATCATTCAGATTTTTCTTTATCTAGATGACCTGTTTCTTCAGGCACCTTCTCCCAGTCACCTGTTACAGGATCTGGTGTTCACTGTTTCTGTTCTTCAAAGTCTGGGATTCACTATCAATTTCCAAAAGTCCATCCTGACTCCCTCTCAGGATCATGTGTATCTGGGATGCAGGATTTAGACAATGCCAATATTGGCCTCTCTTAAACCTCCAAAAGTTTTATCATTTACAGCCTTCTTTCAGTCTCTTCTCCTTCTGACTGCCATAAAAGCCAAAGAGTTTCTTCAGGTCCTGGGATTTATGTCCTCTTCTGTTCCAGTTCTCTCTCTTGCCAAACTGCATACGCAGAAGTTTCAAAGATACCTCAAGTTGATTTGGCTCCAGCATTGCCACATTCTGGATTTCAGTGTACCTCTCTTTCTTTGTTCAAAAAAGGAATTTGAGTGGTGGATTTGAAAATTGGTTTGGCTCCAGCATTGCCACATTCTGGATTTCAGTGTACCTCTCTTTTCTTGTTCAAAAAAGGAGTTTAAGTGGTGGACTCAACAGTCTGCGCTCAACCCAGGCCTGCCCTTTAAGCTTCTAGTCCCTTCTCAAGAACTGTTCTCTGATGCCTCAGACATGAGATGGAGGGCTTCATGTGGTCACCTGAAAGTTCAGGGTCTCTGGTGCCCCCATCAAAGGTCATACTATATCAACATCAAAGAAATGAGAGCTCTGATTCTGGCCCTTCAGACTTTTCACCCCATGTTCTCTCCAGACCCCTTGAAGGTGTACACAGACAGTACTACAGTGATGTGGTATGTCAACAAGCAAGGAGGCACAATATCTTTCCTCCTCTGCAGGCTGGCTTTTCAAGCCTGGGAAGTGACTCTCAGTTATCAGTATACATTCCTTCAGAGCATAATCTAGTGGCAGACTCTATGAACAGGTCCAAAACACAGGCTCACAAATCGACACTTCACAGAGATGTGCTTCTGGGCATGGTCCATCAGTACTACTCAGGTAGATCTTTTTGCATCCACTCTGAATAGGCAAATCCCACTCTTTTGTTCCAGCATGCCATGCCATCTGGTATGGAAGACAGACACCCATTCTTTTCCTTGGAAGGGGATGTTTCTTTATGCTTTCCCCCCTCTTCCTCTGCTTCCAAGACTCCTGCAGAAGATTCATTTGGACTCCCTAAAAATCTTGCTAATGACTCCCTTTTGGCCAAGACAGCACTGGTTCCCCCTCTTAATGCATCTGGCTGGGAGCAATCACCACAAGTTACCTCACTAGCTGGACCTCCTCATACAGGACAAGGGGTCTCTCATCCATCCTCACTTTTCTACTCTTAACTGACACTGTGAGTGATAGGGTTTTGATACCTTTTAGGCACTTTTTTCTGAGGATGTGTTCAGGATTTTACAGGAGGCAAGGATACCTGCAACCACAAAATCATATATGTCCAAATGGAAAAAGTTTTTTTTTGTCTGGTGCCATGCTCATAACCTGGACCCTTTTTCAATGGGGGTCCCTTTGGTCCTCTCCTATTTGCATGAGTTTTGCCAATCTGACTTGCCCTATTCTCCTGTGAAGACCAATTCATCAGCAATTTCTCCTTGTCTGCCCTTGAATCCTCCCTTGGCTTCTCATTTTGAGGTAAAGCAATTTCTTAAAGGATGTCCTGCATCTTAGGCCTCCAAGGAAAGTTATTCCTCCTCCCTGGGACCTTAATTTTGTTTTGGAAAAATTGACTCAAATTCCCTTTGAGCCTGTAGCTTCTGCTTCTTTGTCAAATTGTACCTGGAAGACTATCTTGCTGCTGGCTCTTACTTCTGCTCAGAAGGTTTCTGATCTTCAGGCCCTTAAGACCATTCCTCTGTTTTAGTGTTTTCATGTGGAACAGGGTGTCCCTTTCTACTAATTCTTCTATTATGCACAAGGTGGTAAATAACTTGTCCTTGAATAAGGCAGTACAACTCCCTTCCCTTTTCCCTTTTCCTCAGTCTGCAAGTGGAAGGGTCTTGCATACCTTGGATTTGTACAGACAGCCCCTGTACTATTGGGATAAAAGACCATTCATAAGTCTGACCAGCTTTCTGTTTCTTCTTATCCCAGGAGATTGAGTTTGGCTGTTTCTAAGCAAACCATTTCCTCCTGGATATCTAAGGCCATTTTGTTTTGTTTTTCTTTCCATGGTAAATCTTTCTCTACTTCCTTTAGAGCTCATTCCACTAGGGCTGTCTCTTCTGATGCTATCTTTAAAGGGTTAGACATCAATTCCATCCTTGATGCTGCTACTTTGTCTTCAATGCATGTCTTTACAAAGCATTATAAATTGGATATGGTCTCTAGGGCCAGAAGAGGTTTTCTGAGAGCCATTTTGCATGGGTTCATTGAGGGTTTTTCTCAGCCTGGCACCTCCGTTTTTGTTTCTTGAGCATTTTTTTACTCTTCTTATAATAAAGAATACTAAAACAGTAATACAGAAGGACATAGTACAGTTGTGTAAAATGTTACCATAACAATAGATGTCCTTCTATTCACTGTTGCAGTATTTTTCAATCCCTCCAACCACCTCTTGTTTGTTCTGGTTTTCATTTTGGATTAATTACTGGCTACGGTTCTCAGCTTTTAAATGCATTTTTTTCTTTCTAGATGCCCATAGAGTCCATTGTCCTCTGGAGAGTGTTCTCTACTGGGGCAATTCAGTTCAGTTAACTGCTTCCATATGTCACCTTTATGCCCTACATGCTGTGTGGGGAGCATATCTCTGACATACTGCATATACAAGATCATAAGGCTTTAGTATAGTGGTAAAACATCAGGCTGTCCTAGGCAGGAGATCCCTATAGTAAAGAATTCTGCAACAGTGAAGAGAAGGACATCTGCTGTTATGGTAAGATTTTGCACAACTGAAATTTCCATTTCCCATCTATAAGTAATATTCCCTGCTGAAAGCTGCTTATTTCTCCCAAAATGTTCTTTAGCTCCATAGTAGCAGCTTAGTTAAACACGTCAGCTTAATTCTCATCAATTGTCAGTAGCGCCTTACTACCACAAATCTCTCATTATTATATTTTGTACCTCTTCTACCACTATTGGAGCTCCTCCAACGATTATTATATGTACTCCCTGTTTACTTTGTCCCTGCTCTTCTGCTGAATGTCCATCCTGAAATCATTTCTTTATCAAATTCGCAGGTTCACTTCTTTTCCAAATGTGTCCTGTAACACTGCTATTTGTACTCTACACTTCTAATATAATTCAATACTCTTACCTTTTTGTGTATACCAGTGAGGCCATTCACATTGCAAAATAATATGCAATAAGATAAGAAGTTTTTATACCCACCTATTATACATATCAGCTTTTTTTAAATGTCGATTTCCAGCTTTTGTGTTACAAGCACACACTAATGTTTGGCAAGTTGATTGTTTATACAGTTGTTTCTTTCCATCTCCGTTTGAACCTATGTCACATTTTACAAAACTTTTTTTAATGAAACGCAATAATGAAGAGAAAAATAAGAAACGTGCATGAAGAGCAAGCGCTGAGTAACATATGTGCATTTTGTCTGGTTTCACCAGCAGTGCTCTTCTGAAGATCAGCCAGGCAGTCAAATATTTTCTCAAAGTTCTGACTAAACACACGAATGGATTTATATTTCTCGGTCCATCGTGTCTCACACAGAAAAGGTATATTTGGTGCCAATGCTCATCGTTTTGGATTGTCATGGAAAAAATAATCTTGATAACATCAGCAGCACTATGTATTTCAGGAACATCATTCAGATCACTGACTACAAGGTTTAGTCTGTGAGATGCGCAGTGGATAAAGTCTGTTTTTGGATACTTTTCACGAATCTTTGCCTGACCACCATTCTGGATGCTTGCCATTATGGAGCAGCCGTCATAGCCTGTCTGAGTAATTTTTCCAGGTCTATACCGCACTTTATGCATTCACTGACAACGACATTTGATACAGACTGTGCATCTCTCACAACAATGGGAACAAAAACCGCAAACTCTTCTCGAATACAATCATCATCAACAAGCCAAATGCCCAATGACAACTGCTCAGTGTCTGAGATATCTGCAGTTTCATCTGCCAATACACTAAATCCAACTGCCCTGTTTGCTGCACAATCTCCTTTTGAAGCACGTGTTCATATTCTGCCAACAGCTTATTTTGCACCCTATGGGATGTGTACCAAGCATTTCCTGCAGCTGTTTCACTGTGCTGTTTCAGTATTGTGTCACCAGCTTCAATACGAAAATCTAACAAGTAACACAAATTTCCACCTGATCCTTCTTTTCCACAGAGAGGAATGTCATGGGTTGCACAGTAAATAATGGTAGATATAATTGGTTCCAATTTATTTTGGTTCTCTGCAATTTGTTTTGCTACTGCTGCATCTAGCTGTGGAATAACAGCTGTTTCTGGCTTCTGTCGTGTTTGTGTATGAGAAAAATTGGAAGCATCTTCAGTAGAACCTTTGTGCCATGATGATTGCATGTGATTTCTTGCAAGACTCATTGAAGGCATTATATTTTGTGCACATACTAGTGATGAAGCTGCCTTGCAACCCACGATGAACTGACTGAGGAAATAATACACAAGTTAAGCAGAGTGGGCCTTTCAAGAGAGGAGAAAATGCAAGCCACGGTGAGTACTGAGGCAACCAACTATATCTGAATATAGTTGGTTAATAAATAATGACATGCATTTCAGTTTCAGACTTCGTATCATTCAGAAAATGTAATTCTAACACAAATCCTTTTATTCTAGCAACTTTCTAATGTGTCCCTAGTTTTGGGCCTTTATCCCCAACATTATAACAGGCTTTGTCCAGATTTTTTGTGTTAACAGATTGAGAGGTATGGTGTGCATCTGTGTCTGTATGTATGTATAAGAAGGAGGAAGCATACCCCTCAGCTATCCAGGTTTTTGGAGAATGTCCAGATTTTGCCCCATATTCCTCCTAAAAAGCATTGAAGTTGCTAAATAATGACAGACATTTGAGTTTTAGATGTCATATCCTTTAGAAAAATGCATACTAACATAAATCCTGTTATTCTAGCAATGTTCTAAGTTCATGAGAGCAATATTTATAATCTGCTCCTATTTACTTTAGGCTTTGTCCAGATTTCTTGCACTTAGAGGTTGAGGTGTGTGTTAGAGAGAGTGAAATGCCCTAGTTAGCAGGTGGAATTTATTTTCAAGTGCATTTTCAAGGAATTGTGAGCTTCAAGGGAAGAGAGTTTTACTGCTGCTCATGCTAAGCCTGCTTAAAATGTGCAATTGTTTTGTTTAGCAAATAGTATCACTATTGTGATATAGAATTTTTAAAGCAGCACAGCAGGTAGCATACTTGCATCTTGATACAGAGGGCTGTAGGTTCTACTCCCACAACATGCAGATTTGTATTTTAAGGGGGTGTATGTCCTCCTTTGGATGAGATGCCTAATAACTATGTACTTGTTTTTCAGCTTGCCACCCATTCCCTATTGCAATATACCAGCTTACCATTTTTTTTAATATAACATAGGCAATTTATTTTTCAAGGGCAGCAGGCAGTGAATTTGTAGATGAAACACTGAAATATAAAGTTGTTTTCTAGCAACAACCTCTTCACTGGTTTCAGATCTCTTTAATGTGGAATTATTCAGATGAGTTACTTCTGCAAAGATTCTACATATTGATTGATATTGGTGGATTGTATGACAGAAGTTCGAGTAGAGTGGCCCTTTATGGTTGAAATGTTCTGAACTGGGCAGGTTGTCATTATTGGTTCATATGATTTGTTTCATTGCTTAAAGGAAAAATGTTCAGAACTATAAGTTTAAAACACACTCTAACAAGTGGTGCTGTATTATACAAGGGATATAATTAAATTATTATATAGTATAATTAATACAGTCAGGAAGGTGAATCAAATAACTTTTGCATGGTTCTAAAAATGTGTGCAAGGAGCCTATGATTTGAAAACAGCACAAAGGTAAACTTACCCTGCCACTGGCTAGATGCATTTTCTTTGAATGCGGGTTTCAATGTTGTTTCGGTGAATGTGGGTTTCAAAGGTAGAGAAGTTTTAATGCTAAGTCTCTTTTCATTGTAAAACTATTGCTTTGTTTAGGTTAAGTAAATGTCTATCAGTGTTTGTGCTATAAAATTTGAAATAAAAGTTGTAAATGAAATCCAAATATCTGTAATCATTGTATAAGTAAAGCATAAAACAGTATGCATACTGAGAGATTTGAACAGTGTCTATGACAAATGGGGAAAAATAGCCAAGTATTGGGACAGTGGAATGGCTGTGTGGGTGGGGCAGCAGAGGGGGGTGGGGCTTGGGTTTGCACCCCCCCTGCAAAAAATCCTGCGGGCTCCCTTGCCTTCTTGTTATATCATTGGGCACTGCTCTCTTTAATGTTTTATCTAAAACTAGATTTTCCATATTCAGTACCATTTTTGTTCATATACTTTCCAACATAGATGTCTATGCAAGTCCATCTCATGATGTTTCAGACAGTTCGTCCTCAGCAAAAATAGGCTTGAACAATTATTTGATCACAGTTATTCTCTATAGGTAATTGTATTATAAACTTACAGCATCAGTTCAGACACTTTATTCTAACAGCAGATTCAAATAGGAAGTCATACATACATAATGCTGTAAAGGATTTAAGGATGATGTCCTTGTTGACTTTAAAAATATTAAAAGTTTAGTGGGATTACTTAACATCACTGCACAATTCAACTATAATGTAAGCATCTGCAACATTCTTCTTTAATGTAAGTTAAGCCCTATTTTTTGAATAAAGATGTTAACTATAATAGATGGCAGCTAAGAAAGAGGTTCTTTAATCAAGTCATTGAAGTTTTTACCTTCTTGAAAAACATAATTTGGATGAACAAATTTTTTTGTGAGTGGCAATATTCATTTAACAAGAACAAGTCTAAAGTTCTATTCTGATGTTCTGAAAGGTGCATTTCCAGCTTTTCAAAAATGATCTACCTGGCATGGTGGAGAACATAGGACATGAGCTCTTGTATAATGTAATATCAACTAATTCTAAAAGCAACAGAAATGAGTATTTGTAAGTTCTATGCTTTGATAAAATCACTGCATGTGAGATAACTGACACCTAGTTTAGATCACAGAATGATGTTTTAAAGTCCTTGGATATAACAGCTACTATAACTGCAGAATGGAACAGGTAGGGTAGAGTTTCAGTAGATAAGATGGCACTCTGACTGAATTATAGTATAATTCCTCTAATTTAGAAGTAATTCATGTTGAAATTAGAATCAATAACACCAAACTACTGATTACATAGGCTGCTGTATGAGGATTTAAAGGAAATGCTTTGGGCAGATGTGCTTTCATTATGGGAAACTTCAGTTATCTTAACAGCAATTGCTGTTCAATTTTACCATGAAGCACAGTTTAAAACAGATGACTTAGTGCCCAGGCATGTGGTTTCATACTTTGGATATTATAGTGATGAATCATTAAGGAAGTTATATGCCTACCCTGAATAGAAACTCTGACCATAACTGCAGAGAAAGAACAGATATCTATTAAAAAGTAACACAATGGAGTACATAGAAATTTCTGTCATACAGATTAAAAGGACATAAGAGAGGTATTATAGACTTGGAACTGGATGACATATTTTGCATATTCCCAAACAGACTATTGTTGAGGGAAATTCTATAATAAAAGTAGATATCATATTGAAAAAATATGTTCTGGTTGTTAACTATAACCCTGTAAAAATACAATGATATCTTCCACTGGCAGAGTTATAAAATAAGCAAGGCAAATAAGAAGAAGCATATTTACAGATTGCTAATTTGCTCCTTCCTTGTTTGAGCAAGGATAAATATTATAAAATTACAAAACCACTTGAAAAACATTGTTTCTAAAAGTTAAAACCTTGTATGAGATATAGTCGACCTTGAAGATATGGTAACAACAATACATCATTCCATAAATATGCTAATAAGAATAAATCAATAGTGGTAATAAGTTCCTTACCTTCAAGTGGTGATAGTTACAGTGAAAGGTATAATACAGTAAAACACTTAGCTACTGTTTTTTAAACTCATATAGAACCTGTGAACAGTCCTGTGGTAAACAAGAATACAGCTAGGGCAGCTTTTTCCTTTTCTTCTGATACAGATGCACTCAACAAACTATCTAGGGCAAAAAAGGAGATTACATTACTGAAACACAGATGTTCAGCAGTCAAAAGTGGAAGCAGTAAAATGCAATTTCCTAGAAAAATAGCAACTATTGAAATTTAGTGTAACAGCATTAAAACATTTCTAGAGGTTCATAAGTTCATAAGTAAGTGCAAGGCTAGTTGTCCTTGCATGCCATTTTAAGATTAGTCAGTTTCCCTTTTTGTGGCCGCAATAACCTATCCTATTGGATTAGAGATTGGCTTTACCCATCACATTGTCGATAGTTATATATTACCCCTAATATGAATAACTGTATCATACCACAGATAATTTGAGGGGACCCATGCATGGGATAAAGCATTTAGGACCTGACTGTGTCCATTAGTAGTACAGGGGGCAGTCCTGGAGTAAAGTTTCTGTTTCCCATCCATAGATCTAAGTTGCACTTGAATATGAACAGGGGGAAATTTGTTTTATGTGGAAAGGGAGTCTGTTCCAGAGCAGAGGTATCCTCTGTGTGATATACATGTCCCTTCAAACTGTTCAGTTGACATTGCAGATGAGGTTTAGATCCATAGACCTAGTATTTCTGCTGCATTTGATTTGATGATGTGCAGTAAAGCTATCAGTATTTTTGTAGGGAGACTTCACCCCATGCATCTCCATGTCATCTACATTTGTAGTACCTTTGAGACCACTATACTTTGTAGTCAGGGAAATTCCCAGAGATACTGCAATTCAGGAATTATCAAATAATCAAAGTTACCTGCACATCAGTGTTCACAACTCTAAGTATTAAACACTTGTGTCTCAAAGTTCTATCCTGTTTCCTAAAAAAAGTAAGGTAAACTTAGCTGCAGATGATATACCCATATGATTTATTTATGTTTGTGAGATCAGTTTTATTTGGGATTGCATTACTTATGTAATATATTTCTAAGGTACTGCTAAGTTCCTTCTGAACAGAGACTAGCAGGGCCAATGCCAGTAATTAGGGTGGTGTAATAAAACAAACCATTATCAATTTAATAATATGACATATCTTACCAATTAATCAAGCTAGTGTAGTGGACAAATGTTTGGAAAGTTATTTTTTCTGTAAAAGAGCTCAATAATCTTATCATCTATCAGCATATTTTCTTAGGAATAAGATTTGCCTCACTAAACTTGTTGGTTTCTATAATTACATCAGTAAGGCTAGAGAATTGTTTAAATATGCCTAGTACAGCATTGTATAGAAAAGGCATTTGACACTATTCCTGCTAACAAACTGATAGTTTTAGTACTGCAGAATACCCATACATAATAAATTGGGTTAATAACCAATTGTCTCTCTGTAAATTAAGGATTTCCATTAGAGGTTATTCTTCTGTGTTGAATCCTACTTCTGGTGGAGGTTCCCAGGGTTGTGGAATGGACTTCCTTCTGTTTAAAGTGCTTCAAAATTGTTGTTAGAATGTTGCTGGATATATACATGTACAGATGACAGAAAGCTAGGGAACAAAACAGCACAGTATAATGTTGTAGAAAGATTCCAGCAAAGTTTTAATGAACTATATAATTTTTATACAAGAAAGAACTAAAAGTCAATATTAAAAAAATCTGATTATGTTTTTGGATTCAAACTCAATACTGGTGCACTGTTACTAGGTGGCATCTTATTAAAATGTATCATAGTTAAGGACCTAGGCATTATGATGTGGAAAACATAATTTTGATGAAAACGTGGCCTCTGGGCAGAGGAGAATAACCACATGATACCTAGAACTGCAGATAGTGTTATCGTCTCACAGTAAGCGGTTCCCCGTTCAATTCTTGGCTGGGATGCCTTCTGTGCAGAGTCTGCATGTCCTACCTATGTTTGCTTATGTTTTCTATGGATGCTGTGGTTTCTGTCTACATTCCAAAGACATGTGGTAGGTAGATTGGACACTCTCAATTGACCATAGGTGTGTGTGTGTGTGTGTGTGTGTGTGTGTGTGTGTGTGTGTGTGTGTGTGTGTGTGTGTGTGTGTGTGTGTGTGTGTGTCTGAGTGTGTTCTGGAAGAACAAACGCAGCAGTGCTAGCAACCCAGAGGTGTTAACATTTATTTATTTATTTATCATTTGTTTACTAGAAGTGTCTGACTAGGACAGACCCCATTTTCAGCAGAGACCTGGAGAGAAAAGCTCCATAGGTAAAAATATATATAGTTACACACACATTAGACTATTACAAATATAAAGGTAAACAGTTGCATTGGAACTCACTGAGTACAATATGACATAATATGTGTTTGATAGTTGATGTAGCAGAGTACTAAACAAAAGTTTTATCATAGTAGCATACAATTGTGTACAAAAGTTAATATTTAGTTTTGCAGTAGTTAAATACAGTCATTAGACAGGTAGTGCATTTTTATTTGAACATGTTTAGTAAGGCGAATAGTAGAGTTTAGAAGTGGAAGTATAGGACGGGCTATGAATAATCAAAGGAAGGAGGATTTGGACAGTAATGTTGGAAGACAAAGATGGAGGTGAAAAGGGAGTATCTGAGAAAGTAGGGTAGTCAGGTAAGCATGGAAGAGGAGAATTCCATGTTATTAGTTCATAGGTTCATAGGTTCATAGGTTTATACTAGGCTATCTGCCCGAGGGCATTTACAAGCCTAGCCCATAGTTTTGTGGCTTACGCCACCCCTTTAGTATGGGGAACTATACCCATTATTTTGCTGTGCCTCTGTTGAGCAGTGACACTGAGGTAATCCCTGGGGTATATCTGCGATCTCCCATCCATTGGTCAAGATTTCTCTTGAACAAGGCCAGCGAGGTGCTCTGCCTCACATATACCGGGATTTTGTTCCACAGCATAGGGAGTCTTTGGGTGATGAATCTATCCCTCCAGCACGTCCTATTAATAGCCGTGTCGAGGTTTAAGTCTCCCGCCCTTGTGGCTCTGATGGATCTAGATTTATTGAGGTGAAGCATATTCATCAAATCTGGGTTTGACATGGCCTTGTATGTCAGGCACAGGTCACCTCTGAGCAAGCACTGAATAGAGCTGAAGTTCTTTCAGTCGGGCAGCATAGGACAGATTTTGAGACCCTTTATCCTTTGGTGAGGAACTTTTGTGGCCTCTCCAGCTGCTGCAAGTGTCGGGTCAGATACATTCCGAATGGGGCATTGTACTCAATCATTGGTCTGATGAGTGATGAGTACAGGGAAACTATGACCTCCCTTGATCTAGATGTGAATCCCTTCATGATAAGGTGGGCAATGTAGAAGGTCTTCCTAACTACTTTAGCTACATGGGTGTCGAATGACAGGCTACTGTCAACCTGGGTCCCCAGGTCCCTAATAACTTCTTCTGTGCTCAGTGGATTTCCACCTATGTGGTAGCTAGGGGTAACCTTGTTTTTCCCGAAGGGTATGACTATGCATTTTTTGGCATTTAACTTTAGGCCATGGCTCTGGCACCAGTTATCCGCTTCTGTGAGACCTTTCTGAAGGATATCTGTGTCAGATGTGTTTTCGACCACGGCCCAGTTTGCAGTCATCTGCAAACTTTGTCAGCCATAACCCTCCTGTGTTTGCTTGTACTGGAGAAGTAGATGCCAAACAAGAGTGGGCCCAGGACTGAGCCCTGAGGGACACCACTTGTGACAGGCTTAGAGTCTGACATGGCGCCAGCAACTCTGACCCTGTGGGTTCTGTCGCTCAGCCAGTTTGCAACCCATCTTGTGATGTATGGGTTAACATTTAAGCTGATGAGTTTTTCAATGATACCCGAGTGGGGTATTGTATCAGCTTTCGCCAGATCGAGGTATGCTGTATGGACTGCTTTTCCCTCATCAATGGCTTTGGTGACTGTTTCAAAAAAGTCAACCAAGTTTAAAAGGCATGATCTGCCTTTGACAAAGCCAAACTGGGTTGGATCCAAAGTCTGCAAATTCCCTATGTCTTTGTTTATGAGATCCATTATGATCCTCTCCATGGCTTTGCAGATAAGGCTTGTCAAGCTAATGGGCCGGTAATTTCCTGGGTCGGTGGAGGCACCGCCTTTATGAAGTGGGACCACTGTCACAGTGCGCCACTCCCTGGGTATGTATCCAGAGGTGAGACTATGATTAAACAGCTGTCCTAGCTGTGGGTTTAATTCCTCGTTGAGTTCGTGGAGCACACAGCCGGGGACACCATCAGATCCCATGGATGCTGTGTTTTTTGCTTTGGAGAGAGCAGTTCTCACTTGGGCGTTAGAGATGTTTGGGGGGCTACAATCATTTGGTATAGATATCTCACCTTTGGGGAGTTTGCACTGAACCTGTCAGCCAGTATGTTGGCAATGTCTGTAGGATCAGTAATCTTCACATCATTTTGAACTAGTTCTGAGCATATCTGGGAGTTTCCTCCCAGGTTTCTAACATAGCTGAAGAAGGCCTTATGATTGTCTTTTGAGTCTTTAGCTATTTTTCTCTCAAAGTTTGCTTTGGATGATTTTATGAGAGCTCTTAGTTTTTTACTTGTAGTGATCAAAGGTGTCCTACCTTTTAAGGATTTTGCTCTATCTTGTAGTAGCTTCCTCCTTTTGTTGTAGAGTTTGTTTATGGCTGGGGTTCACCAGACTGGACGCTTACCTTTGGTACAAAGAGTCTTTGTTTTGCTTGGGATTGCCTTATCCATGCAGTCCTGTAGGTGCTGGTAGAAGGCATTTGTAAGTGATTCAGCGGCTTGGGTACTGTTTTCCGCCAGCTCGTAGTCCTTAAAGGAGACCACACTAGTCTTTAGAAGTGTGAAGTCGGCTTTGAGAAGTTCTTTACTGTGGTCTTTTTATTTCAGGTGGGGTGAGATGAGGACCTCCAGCGAGATTAGTTTGTGATCTGATCTCACCAGTGAGGGGTATACTTCCGGTGTTGAACATTGTGCTCCCATGTTCGTGATGATGAGATCAAGTATGTTTTCTCCTCTTGTGGGGATGGTGACCAGTTGTTCCATGGCGTTTGAGTTTATGAATTCCAGGAACTTTTGGGCTAGGGTATTTGGGCTTGAGTAGTGTTCCCAGTCTATATTAGGGTAATTGAAGTCACCTAGTATGATGGTGTTTGGAGATACATTTATCCCCTCCAGTGTTTTCAGGAAAGCCATGTGAGGTTCCTGAGTTTGTGAGGGTGGCCTGTAACATGCTACAATTTGCAGAGCAGTCTTGCCTATGGTTAATTGCACCTGGATGGTCTCCGATGCATCGTGCGTTGCCACCAATCTTGAGGTGTGCGTGTCCTTGATGAATATGGATACCCCCCCTCCTTTCTTGGTATTGTCCGGATTTTGGGGCCGGAACGCATGGTATGAGGTAAAACCTGATAGTGCTGGGGTGCTCTCAGGAGCCTTGAACCAGGTTTCTGTCACAGCACAGACATCGATGTTCTCCATACTGAGAAGGGCCTCGAGTGCGTGCATTTTGAGATTGAGACTTCTGGCATTGAGCAGCATTACCCTTAGCGTTTTCCAATTTTGTGTTCTAGGGTGGTAGGTTTAGAATTTGAGCCTTGCCTAAAAAGGCACTATGGGGTGGCAAGAGCCTTTGCCAAAATCCGAATCCCAGGGTGACAGGTGCAAGCCGCCTTGCGAAGCAGCGTGGCTTGTCCAGCATGTCATCCCAGGCAGACAGACATTGATCCCCTTTGAATGACACCAGAGTTTAAACCAATTGTTAAAGCTGATCATCTTATCTCTGTATTGTGGCATCATTCTTGGTGAAGGTAGGATACTGCTCAAGGTCAGGATCATACCTGCCTGGGCTACATAATCAGAGAGCTCCTCAATGTCTCTTTTCATGTAGTCCAAGGAGGTCCGCCCCAGGTCGTTTACACCAGGGGGGACAATGACGGAGTCATATTTGTCCCTGCTGTGGAGAGACCGGAGTGCTTGCGTTATGTGGCGGATTCTAGCCCGACAGGCAGCTTACTGTGACCCTCTCCTTACTCAGTCTGGTGAGCGGACGCCAGTGTGTCTGACTATGGAGTCACCAATGACTAGTGTGTCTGGCATTGTGTTTGGCCTTAAGGGCTGTGACTGTTTGACACTCTGACTGTGAGGTCTATGTGTTGCAGGTGTTGTGTTCTGAGGTGGTAGTTGTTTGGGTGTCTGCTTTGGTGGCCTCTGCTGTTTTGGTAGATTTTTGCTCAGAGCCTCCGAGTATGTCTTTGTGTGTTTATGTGTATGATTTGAGGTTGTGATGGTACTATGTGAGACTGGGTCTATAGTGTGTGTGGTAACCTTCTCCTCCTGACTGGTCTTGCCAGTCCTATGTTGAGAGAGCTCAGCCTCCAGTTTGGCCGTATAGTTGCATCTCTCGCATGTATTTGTGTTTTGTGGGAGGAGGAGAGGGTTGTCTGTGTACATGAGGCAATTGTAACATTGCCTCAATATTCCCAGGTTCACCAGCTGAGCAGGAGAGGACACTAGCAACTGATCCCTCGACATGCTAGAAGGAATAGACAAAAAAACTTTAAAAGAGATTCCGGGGGATGTGGGAGGTGGGGGGTGTTGATGATGTAAGTGTGTAATAAGTATAATTACAGTAGATGGAGATAGATTGGTTCTATAGTAGTGTTGACAGCTGACTGTGGAAGCAAGATTTATTAGTGATGTAGTTCTTAAGTAGATGTTTAAACTGAGATGGGTTGGTAGTAGCTGTGATCAGATGTAGAATACTGTTTCAAATTTTGGAGATGTAGTTAGATTAAATGGAGTCAGCAGCAGCATTGTTGGATTTGAATACATGAAGTAGGGATTTATCTAAGAAACTAAGGACACAAACGTTGGTGTGGGGTAGGAGCAAACAGTGATGGGAAGGAATTTTTTTTTTCTGGTTGGTGAATTAGTGTGTTTGCAGTAATGAGTTGTGTGTATGATAGGTAATGGGGTAATTCTAGCAAGTTCAGTTGTGGTAAGGTGGACCAGTGGTGAGATCTGTGATTGGAGCTGGTGGCAAATTTAGCAGTTTTGTTGTATCAGGTTTCTAATGTGGCCAAATCTGTTTTCTTTAAGTTGGTGAGGATAGCGAAGGCATATGATAGGGTGGAGAGTAAGTGAGTTCTGGCAATTGCTTGTTTTGTGGTGTTAGTGAGGAAGGGTTTGAGTCTATAAAGGGCTCCTAGTTTTGTGTGTGTGTTTTTGATTAACTGGGATAGGTGTTTATCTAATTTCAAGTTATTGTCTATTAGCATACCTATAAGTTTTGTTTGACCTACAGTAGATATTATGGTATTATTGGATGGGTATAGTTGGAATGGAATTGTGTGGTCACATGATTTATGAGGGTGGAAGAGCATGAGTTTAGTTTTGGATGGATTCAGGATTAATTGAGAATCTAAAAACCAGACTTCAACTGACAGGAAGGACTGTTGCGTCTTCTCTTTGAGTTCATTTAGGGTAGGCGTGGCACACGACAGTGAAGTCATCAGCATATTGCACAATGGAGCCTAAAGAAGTTGCTGTGTGTAGCCTGCTGGTGAATATACTAAAAATTAGAGTGCCTGGAATTGATCTTTGGGGAACCCCCATGGAAACAGGTAAGAAGGAAGAAAGATCAGGCTGCCATTTGCAGTCTTGTCGGCTAGTTAGGTAGGTAAGAAACCATGCTAGTGATGTATGGCTTAGTTTAGGGTGCAGAGTTTGTTAAGTAATTTCTGATGAGAAACAGTATCAAATGCTTTGGATAGGTCCAAGGATATGGAGAATACCAGATTCCCATTGTTTCTATGTTGGTTGATGGTATTGGTAAAGCTAAATACGGCAGTTGTGGTGCTATGATTCAGGCAAAATCCATGCTGTGTGCTAGAAAGGAGGTTATTAGTTAAGAGGTAGTTACAAAGCTGCATATGTATGCATTTTTCTAAGATTTTAGAGAGGGGTGATAATATGGCTATAGGTCTATAACTTGAGAATTTGATAGAGCTACTACCTTTGTGCAAAGGGATTATGTAAGATATTTTCCAGGGTTTTGGGATGTATTGTTCAACTATAGAATGGTTGATACTGATAGAGACTGGATAGGAGATGGCATCAGCTGTTAGTTTTAAGAATTTAGAGGACAGATTGTTGGCTGCAAGGGTGGTGGGCTTTAGTTTAGAGAGTATTTTTTATGGTATAAGTTTGGACAGGTTTAAAGGAGAAGGAGTTAGTTTTGTCATTGGTTATAGTTGGGATAATAAGATGTTCATTGCTGTGGTCCTTAGTAATAGAGCATATAGTGTTTGTAAAGAAAGAGTTAAATTGCCCAGCTATACTATTGTTATTGTCAGTGGTTGATGGGGTGAGGGTGGAGGATTAACATGGGTGAAGGATTTGTTTATCACAGACCAGAATTTTTTGGTATTGTTGAGGTGCTTTTGCTGTATAGTAGTATAGTATAATTTTTTGTCTAGTTTATTTCAAAGCTGCCTGTAGTGATCTTGGTTACTCTGATTTTTGTTGGTGTGCCAGAGTGTCCAGGCTTTATCCATTAGTTTGAGTAGAGTTTTAGTTTCTTTCGATAGCGAAGGGGTGAAGATGGTTTTTAATTTAGTAGTTCTACGTGGGGCTAGGCTGTCTAATATTTCAAGGAAGATGGTGTTAAAGTAGTCCATAGCAGTATCTAGGGGTAACCTTTTGAGTGGGGTCCAGTCACAGTTTAGCTCTGGATGACTGTTACTGTTGAAGTGACACCTCAACTCCATGTGCAAAAATGGGAAAAAGAGATTATGGATGGATGGATGGATTTAGAACTATTACTTCCAGTAAAAAGGAAATTTTATTACCAATTTATTACACCATAATTTGACTAATTCTAGAACATGATAAAGTGTTTTGTTATTAAAGTGAAACTTATTTTGCTCACTTGGAACGGGTACATAAATATTATATTAAGAGTATTTATAGAGTAAACAATAATGTGTATGAGAAGAAATACAAGCCCTAGAGCTTATAGTCAGTTAAATCTTGTTTCCTGATGGAAGGCTTACATGCAATATCCCTAGCAATAAAATGGACTTTTAAGGCAGAATGAAACCATCTGAAAAAACAGTCAGCTAAATAAAGTCAAGAACACAGATTGCAAGGAGTTATTCCAGTAACAGAATGAGATCTTTTGCTCTAAGATTAGTTAAGTTATGGAATAACTTGCTGAAATCAGAATGTTAGCTAGTACTATGGGTGTTCAAAAGCAGCCATGGTCTCTATAGCGTACTATAGGATATGAGAGTGAAACACTAACTGTGTGATTCAGAAACATTTCTACTAAGTTGCTTCATTGGCATAACTACTATCCTATGAGCTACAACAAAGGCCATTATTGCCACTTTACTGCAAATCACACAACTTATTCAGCTAGATTATATACTGTGTACATTTTATTCAGACATTATTCCAGTATTGAACACAGTAGAAAAGTGTTTGGCAGTTGCTGCGGTAAAGATACACAGGCCAGGGATAGGTGGGGAAGCAGGCCAGATACATGTACCTTAGCTGGTGGAGGTGCAATCTGCAGACAGTGAGATGTGCAACACAGAGAGGTTGACATGAGGTATGTAGTCATTCAGGGCACAGATGCAGGTAGTAGTACCACACCCAATATACTGCTGAATTTCATGGATGGGCTGAGTGGTTACATGGACAGAAAGGCCTGCTGCAGACTGCATACCCACTGCTACAGAGCTGCAGCTAACATACAAATAATCAGGGGTGGGGTTGGAAAGGCACACCTGGGAAGGGGATCCATCTGTGGATGTATTCTGAGGGACATACAGTGCTGTGGCCTGAAGGTACACAGGTCCATATAGACAAACCACAAGGAACATGTTTCACCATCTTCCATCCATGTGTTGCCTTGATGAGACCACTGTGCAGACATCACATATGAAACTGGTATATAACAGGCATCATTTCAGGCACATCTGTCACAAGGCCGATAGGCATATTCTTTACTTATATTCTTATAAGCTCCATATTTAATCATATCCATGTTTATTATATCCACTTCTTTTATATCTTCAAAAAATCTTTTTATACTTTCCCCATGACTTTTTTACTCTTTTACATTAAATAGTTTCTTCTTCTTTTCAATGTAAACATGTTCTATCACATTTCCTTTTATATAGCATATTTCCTTTTACTGGTAATTTATTTATTACCAGTCTCCACAAAAATCTTGACATTCTACTTTCTCATTACACCATTTGCTTCTTATTTTTATGGCTTTAATTTTTTCATGTATTAGATTTTCCCATAGTTCTATATTGTAACAGTTTATCATTATGTTCTTATACCATACTTTTCTTTCTTTTTTATGTCATCATTTTTTATTTTCCACAAATGTATTTTTTTCTTGGTAACATTTTATTTCTTCATTTATGCCTTATTTTCTCTTTCACTGTTTTTACCATACCCCAAACTTTATCATACTTATATCTATACAATTTTACTACTAATCTCTCATCTTATTCAATTATCAACTTTAACATTTTGCACAAATTTAATGAAAAGCATATACCATTGGGTTAATTAACCCTAAACCTCCTTCCTCTTTGTTTACATACAAAACTTCTCATTTTACAGGGTTTAGCCAAGAAACCCATATAAATAAAAAAAATATCTGAAATAATTCCTTTTCAGATAATGCTAGCAACATAAATACGCTTACTAAGTTTGCTATTTTCCCATCAGTACTGAATTTATCAACTAGGCTAAGCCATTTTTCTGAATGAGAATTTATACGTTCTCCAGAATGGACAGGTTTATTTTATTTCTTCTATTGTTTTTTTTTTTTTCATTAAATTCTGCATACAGCTTTATTGCCAAATTTTATACCTAAACAGAAATTTCATTAACTAAATCACCTAAACATTTACTCTTCTCTTTATTTGAAGCCATTCCATTAGGAACTCATTTGAGCAAATCACTTCTTTTATCCAACTTGTGTTTTTTGCAATTATTATAATGCCATCTACATATGTTAACAGGACTGAAATTCTTAACCCTTCAGGTGTTCTATGTCCCACCACTTTCATTTTGTAATTTATTTCACATACTATCACATTCATAACTAATACAAAGAGTATACAACTCATTGGGCATCCCTATGTTACATCACTTTTCATATGCACCTCCTGGCTTAACCAGCCATTTACAAGTATTTTTACTTTATTATTACTATGTGCTAACATACATAATTTCCTTACATTCTCACTTGTATTATATTTTTTCACTCATTATTACCCATAATATTTCACTTACAATTGTATCAATTAAAGTCTCCTATCATGATTTTTGCTTCTTCTTTTTTATTCATAATATCATCCACAATTTCTCTATCATTAATAATTATTGACAGCTCTTCCTCTTTATACTATAAATACTATCTTCCATAATATTTTCCATTTTAATTTCAAATCTCTTTTGTATTATTTTGCAAAGATCTTATAATCATTATTATTCAATACTATCAGTCTCCAGTTTTTTTTAATTGTCTTCTATCTTCCTTCTTTCATAGGAATTTAATTATTTCCACTACATAGTTCTATATATATAAAACCTTCATTTAACTATTCATCCAAAGTCTTTCAAAATATTCTTTTTTGGCAATCCCTTAAATTTTTATACATTTCATACCCTATTCCATTGGTTGTGCAGCCAAATCTATATCTACTTGTCCTAATACTTTATCTAGCTCATAAAACGATATCTCCTTTTCAACTCCTTATTCTGTTTTTCTGTTAATTTTTTTACTTTCCATGTTTTTCTCACTACCTTCTTCTTTTCTTTAAACATTTCTTCCACATGTTGTACTACACTGTTCATAATTGTTTCCTGAGTTCTTTCTATTTCTCCTTTTACATTTTTATTTCTGTCATTACATCACCATATCCCTTTACTAATCTGCTTAAGTAACTTGATACTCTTCTCTTTTTCCTCATAAAATTATATTTGCTTAAATAACAATTCTTATATTTTTCTTGATTTTTTTTTATAATTATTGTTCTTTGTCAAAGTACTTTCTATCATTGCTCAAATCTTCCAATGCATATATGTTCATTTATTATTTTTCTTTCTCTACTTCTCTCACATCATATTGCCACTATAAAAACATTTTTATATATTTTTCCTTAAATGTCATCCACCATTTAGCCCAATTATTATAATATATTCTCATACTAATGTGATCTTTCCATAACTGTATTTCTAATTCCTTTCCTTCTTCATTCCGTGCTTTCTCATTTATCCTTTTTATTTGTTTGCCTATATTTAGCGTTGTCGCCTCACAGTTAGACGTTGCACGTTCGATTCTCAGTTAGAACATCTTCTGTATGTCGACATGCGTGAATGGGTGTTCCTTCACTGAAGGCTGTGCGTTAGGCCCAGCAAGCCAGCACCTAAAACTCTACTGCCAATCATTAGCGGAACGGATTTCCGCTGTGGCGACCCCTAACCTGGAAAAGCTGAAAGACAGTTATTTGTTTGCCTATATTTATATAATCCTTGTTTTCCTTTATCTCTAGCCATATTGCAAGATAATCAGATAATCCTGTTTCAACTACCTCTCCTTCTCTTATTACTAAACCTTCTGATACTATAAAATAATATATTTGTGTTCTATACATACCCCTTTTGCAAGTCCATGAATTTTTGACCCAGAGTTTTAACTTACAACATCTTATAACTTTTGACAATGTTCTTATATCATTTCCTGTGTTTACGCTTGCCTCTTAAATCACAGTTAAAGTCTCCTGTTGTTATAATATTCATAGTTATCACTACATAGTCTAAATCTGATGAAATAAGATTTTACAAATAATATAAGCATATAATATTATAATTCTACGTGTGTTCTTTCCATTTTAAATCTACAATAGTTAATCTTCCCATTTTTGCTAAAGTTACATTTAATATCTTTATATTTCTGGTGCTGCGGTAGCGTTGTCGCCTCACAGCAAGACGTTGTCCTGTTCGATTCTCAGCTAGAGCATCTTCTGTGTGGAGGCATGCATGAATAGGTGTGCCTTCGTTGAAGGTTGTGCATCAAGGCTGGTAACTCGGCATGTAAAAATCCACTACCAAACATTAGCGGACCAGAGTTCTGCTGTGGTGACCCCTAACTGGGATAAGCCATAAGACACAACAACAACATATTTCTACAGAAATTGGCTATTCCAGAACATTGCTCATTTGCCAAATTCCAGATTTTCTTTCCTCCCCATACCTTCTCTTTTGTAATCTCTCTTCATTTGTTAAAATCTTGTGTCTTCTAGTATAATTACATCTACATCACATGTATTTCACCACTCTAAAGACCCTATTCTTCTTACTATATTCTTAATACTAGTCACATTTACATAAAGCATTCTAACATTTTCATTTTCCCTTTTCCTTAGATTCATGGTTTCATGGGTTTATAACTAATTACTAGTTTAGCTGCCTTAATGGATCATTCTAAACCTAGCCAACTTCCCTCCCAAAGGTGACAATCAAACACTGTACCTTGTATCTGTGAGTCAAATACCTTAAAGGACCACTATGGGCAAACAATGAAAAAACATATATTTTTTATCTTGCCATGATTTACTGCACCTCCTAAAGCTGCCTGCAGCAAAATAAGTACTCATTCCTAATTTTATTTTTTTTTACTCTTGTCTGCCCTCATGGGGGCAGACATTGTGATTCCTTTGGAAAGCTAAATCTGTCTCAATGCACAGAGTGTGAGAACAAATAGCCCTACCATTTGTTGTCAGACTAGACTTCCATTCACTTAGAATGGACCACCTGAAAAAAAATGCCAAGTTTGAGAGTCTGCAGCTCATGTGTCATTGACTGGTATTTGTTGAGTTTCACAAATGTTGTTCCTATTGATGTACTACACATTCTCTGAAAGAAACTTGCAAAAGTGTCAACAAATTACGGAGATAAAAAAGACTTTTCACAAGTAGCAGTTTTGCAAGTTTCAGTTCCTGGCCAGGTTACTCCTCCCATCTCCCCTCCTTCAGTGGGCTACAGTCTCACATTTCCAGCTTGGGTAGATTCAACTATTTCGTCAGCTTTGCATGACAACAGACATCAAAAAAATCACAACCTGGTGTGCCACTAAAACTGTTCCTTTATATGTCTCTTCACTTCTGAATAGCCTTTCCCCAGGAATAAAAAAAAAAAAAAAACAAAGCACACACATCAGTCCAGAGTTTGGGCCAATCTATCCATTTCTTAATGTGCACAGTAAAACATTCAGTTTATAATGCATTCTAGCTGCTGACATGGTTATCTTTACATAGTTATTCTCTTATAGCATAACCCGAACTTATGGTATTCAATGCCAAGCTTTACAACAGTTCTCAATTTCTTAACAATGACCTCCCAAGGCTCTGATGTGACCTAGTACTTTGTCAATATATGGTAAATACACAGATTAATACAAATATTTGTGCACATATGACACATACAATAATACACATATACCAACATTAAAACAAGATAAATGCAAAATAAATCATATCAATATAGTTATGATTTCTAGTTCATGACCCTGTTTGTCTATGGAAACTTTTCTGAATTTATGTTCAAGCAATTCTATATTTGTTGTATAATATCTTGTTTAATTGTTTCTCAATATTCTAACCACTGTATGCTACATCAATTGTAAAACTCTGATTGTACTCCTTTTATATTTTCTATGCTCTTTGTGCAAAATAGCTATGTTTGTATAATTTATTTTTACTATTTTTTATAATTGTTTACTATGTATCTGGAGCTTTTCTCCCAGAGTCTCCGCTGAAAATGGTCACCTTGTGTCCAGTTGGACTAACCTGGTAAATAAATGGAAAATAAATAAAAAATAAAATATACTAAGAAAATCAATCAATATGCCAAGAAAAATCCAAAACTTAAGAAAAAAACACAGAAGGAAGGAACATGTTTCCTTGATGCTGTCATGAAAATCCCACTCACTTATTCAGATATTATGGGCAAACATATAGTCAGGCACACTGATGTCCCACTCACCAGGCTAAACAAGGAGAAGGTTACTATCAGCTGCCTGTCAGGTGCCAGGATCCACCACATAACCCACACACTCAGGTCACTCCACAGCAAGTACAAATATGACTCTGTCATTGTCTATGTTGGTGTGAATGATCTGAGACGTACCTCCCTGGACTACATGAAAAGAGACATGGAAGAGCTCTCCGATCTTGTAGCCCAGGCAGGTATGACCCTAGCCCTGAGTAGCATTCTAACATCACTCAGAATTATACCGCAGTACAAGGACAAAATGATTGACTTCAACAATTGGCTAAGCTTCTGGTGTCATTCTAAGGGGATCCAGTATCTGTCTGCCTGGAACTACATGGTTGACAGACCACAATGCTTTGCCAGAGATGGCCTGCACCTGTCACCCCTGGGATTCTGGATACTGGCTAAGGCTCTTGCTGCCCCTATAGTGCCTTTTTTTAGACAAGGTTCAAATGACAAATTTGCCACCGTAACAGGAACAGGCAAGCAAAAACTGAGGGTAATGCTACTCAATGCTAGAAGTCTAAATCTCAAAATGCACTCACTCGTGGCATTCCTTAAAATGGAGAACATCGATATCTGTGCAGTGACTGAGACCTGGTTCAAGGCTCCAGAGAGCACCCCTGCACTACCATGCTATAACTCATACCACACTTTTCGGCCACGTAACCTGGACCGGAACACCAAAGGCGGAGGTGTATCCATACTCATTAAGGATATCCAAACCTCCAGGCTAGTTGCTCAGCATAATGCAGCAGAGGTTATCCAAGTGCAACTAACTCTGGGCAAAACTACAATCCAAATTGTAGCTTGCTACAGATCCCCCACCATGCCCCAGGATTACCATTCCTCTTTTCTTGATATACTGGAAAATATTAGGGTTCAGCCAAACACCCGAATAATGGGTGATTTCAACTACCCCACCATTAACTGGGAAAACTACTCATGTACCAACTCCTTTGCTTAACGCTTTCTGGAATTCATAAATTCCAATGCCCTGGATCAACTTATCCACACCCCCACCAAGGGCAACAATATCCTAGACCTAGTCATTACCAACATGACACTTGTATAGTCGCAACCAACTAAGTAAAAATAAAAATAGATTCAAAACTACAAGTAGGATAATTCTCTCACGAATTTATTAAGAACAAACACCACATATAAGCGCTTTCATCTCACAATGAGACTTCATCAGATACAACTATAACAGTGCTACACCTACTATATATAATGTCTGAATGACCTTAATTAATTATACAATTAAACCATTTTTAAAAACATTTTTAAAGCAGTAGTATCAGCTAACTTTTTTAAAAGGCACATAATATCATTTTATGTCATAAACATTATACACAATATAATAAAATGCAAAAAAAAAATTAAAAATATATCAAAAGTGTGTTTAAAAAAGTGTTGAATAAACACAGATGGATAAAATTTCTCCCTTCGAAGATATAAAAAAAAAAAAAAAAAAAAAACAGATTTACAATGAATTTGTAATGGATTTATAGAAGGTCTGTGATAGGATAGAACTCAATATTGCTAAGGATGAAGTAAATGTACAAAACATATTATAACAAATATGTTAAACTTTTGCTGCCTTTTCAATAAGTGTAGGCTTAATACTAATGTATTCATTAAGACCTGGGGGTAGTTGGCCTTAAGTCTCAGTTGCCATCTTAATTCCCTATTTAATAATAAATTCTTTAAATCACCCCCCCCCATTGTTATTTTTAACCAAGTCAATAATACCAAATTTAAAACTACTAAAAGATGGACAGGAAACCGAATGTTTGTATAGGGCACTAGTGTCTTTTTTAATTCTAATGTCATAAAAATGTTCATATATTCTATCTTTTAGTGCCCTTTCGGTTTTCCCTATGTAAAATAATGAACAGTGTGTACAAATAGCCATATATACCAACATTCTACTATAACAATTACCTTTACAAAATTTGACAACACTATCCAAACCATTGTTCAATTTTACAGATTCTTCCTTAAAAATGTGTGAACATTGTGCACACCTACCACAGGAGCTAGTTGCCTTTTTGCTATTCTCATTCTTATCAGCTGTTTCAAAAAATCTTTTGAAATTCATTCCTGTCCTATAAATAAAGTGTGGTTTATTTCCTATCACTTCATATAATTCCTTATTAGTTTTTAAGTTTTTAAATTTTTTTTCCATTGTATTATATTGTGTATAATGTTTATGACATAAAATGATATTATGTGCCTTTTAAAAAAGTTAGTTGATACTACTGCTTTAAAAATGTTTTTAAAAATGGTTTAATTGTATAATTAATTAAGGTCATTCAGACATTATATATAGTAGGTGTAGCACTGTTATAGTTGTATCTGATGAAGTCTCATTGTGAGATGAAAGCGCTTATATGTGGTGTTTGTTCTTAATAAATTCGTGAGAGAATTATCCTACTTGCAGTTTGGAATCTATTTTTATTATTATTACTGACATGAGTGGCCGGTGTTCCACACCTGATGTCAACTCCTCATTGGTCAAATCCGACCATAAGCTAATCACCCTAGATATCCACATCCTGCCCTCACCCCTCATTAAGGAAACCACAGTAAACAATTTCTCCAGTGCCAACTTTATGCTTCTTAAGACAGAAGTGGCGAACTTCATGACACCCATGGAGATGGACAATACAGTTATGACTGCTGAATCCTACACAAATGCATTCTACAAGCACTTACACAAGGGCATGGATCATGCTATCCCAAACAGAAACAAGAAGCTATCCTCCAAAAAAAGGAAGCCAATCTGGTGGTCACCTGCCATAAACAAACTGTACAACAGAAGGAAGAAACTGTTGCAAAAGAGAGTAACCTCCCATGACTGGTGGAGCTCCCTGGTCAGCCACAGTAAGAAGCTGAGATCCTTTATAACAGCCTCCAAAGCTAGTCACGAAAACAAAATTGCCACTGATTCTAAGGACAACCACAAAGCATTCTATAGCTATGTCAAGAATCTCAATGGCAACACCCAGATCTGCTCTGAGTTACAGCACTATGGCATGAAAATTACAGAACCAACTGATATTGCCAACATCCTGGTAGATAGGTTTAGTGCTAAATTTACCCCTCTCTCACCCTCTAAAGGGCCCATATCTGTATAGGAAGAATGCACAGTCCCTGTAATCACAACTACACAGGTAAAAGCTGCACTCTCTAAAGCCAAAGACACAGCATCCATGGGACTGGGCAACATTCCAGGCTGCATTTTACACAAACTTCAGAACGAGCTGGCTCCCCACCTAAGCACCATGTTCAATCATAGCCTCACATCAGGCTTTGTGCCCACTGAATAGTGCACAGCAACAGTTATCCCACTCCACAAAGGGGGAGCCAACACTGATCCCGGGAACTATCGCCCTATTAGCCTGACGAGCCCGGTCTGCAAGGCCATGGAGCGTATCATCATGGAACTCATAAACAAAGACATTGGTAACCTCCAAACTCTGGACCCCACCCAGTTCAGGTTTGTGAAAGGCAGATCATGCCTCCTGAACCTAATTGATTTTTTTGTGGCAGTCACCAAAGCCGTAGATGAGGGTAAGGTGGTTCACACAGCCTATCTTGACCTCGCCAAGGCTTTTGACACCATCCCCCATTCTGGAATTATAGCTAAACTCACTAAACTAGGTATAAAGCCCTATGTCACAAGATGGACTGCCAACTGGCTCACTGACAGAACCCACACTGTAAAGGTAGCTGACTCCAAATCTGACTTCAAACCAGTGACAAGTGGAGTACCACAACGTTCAGTCCTGGGACCTCTCCTGTTTGGTATCTACTTCTCTGAAGTACAGGCTAACACAGAAGGCATCTAGCTAATGATGTACGCAGATGACTACAAACTAGGAGCCATAGTCGAGTCCCCAAATGATGTGGACATCCTACAGAAGGGCCTCACTGAGACAGATGCCTGGTGTCAGAGCCATGGCCTCAAGCTCAATGCCAAAAAGTGCATTGTCATCCCCTTTGGTAAAAACTCTGTACCCATGAACTACCGCATAGGCAGCAGTCTACTTAACACCGAATGTGTGATAAGAGACCTTGGGACCCAGGTGGACAGTAGTCTCCTTTGATAATCAGATCGTCACAGTAGTCAGGAAGTCCTTCTACGTGGCAAAACTCATCACAAAAGGGTTCTCATCCAGGAAAAAAAGAGGTCATTGCCCCACTCTACTCGACATTCATTAGACCCACTATAGAGTACAAAGCCCCTTTTGGAATGTACCTCACAAGACATATGCAGCAGCTGGAAAGGCCACAGAAGTACCTCACAAAGAGGATTACTGGCCTCAAACAGATGCCCTACACTGACCATCTCAAAAAACTCCAGCTTTACTCGATAGCATATCGCCTACTCTGAGGTGATTTCTGCCTAACATTTAAAGCTATGTCAAACCCAGACCAGTTGGACATGCTACACCTAAAGAAATCCCAGTGCCTCCGAGATACATGCTCTAGGGACCTAAACCTTGTCACCACAATAAACAGGACATGCTGGAAGGATAGATTCCTGTCCCAGAGTCTTCCCATATGCTGGAACAAGCTACCCATCTATGTCAAGTAAATTTCGTCATTAGCAGTCTTCAAGAAAAATCTTTGAGTGGATGGGAAATAGGAAATATGCCCCGGGAATCACTTCTGTGGCTCTGGTTGACAGTGGCACAGGAAAATAACTTTCTTGGGTGGCATAAGCCAGGGAACCTTGTTGGCTAGGCTTACTTAGGCCCTTGGACTGATAGCCTAGTACCTACCTATGAACCTATTATTAGACTAAATACAATATTATGTAGCATTAAAATGCAATGACATAAGAGTGACAGTTCATTATTTACTCAAAGCTAATGTCAGAGTGGAAAAGTTCAAAGTGGATAAAGAGGAGGAGGGGAAGAGAAGAAAGAGTGAGAAAAAGCATTTGTTAGAAGTAATAATTAGGGTAGATATGGGAGGCAGGAGAAAAAATGAGTAAAAGTAACATTACAAGTAAGAGAAACGAAACCAAGGAAAAGAAGAAATAACATGGACAACAAGATTTACAGCTGCAGACTGTCAAGTGGATTGGTAGCAGGTGTCATAAAACTGGGTTTGGAGAAATGTTTGGTGACTTTGAACAAACAGATTTGTCCACATTAACCGTGTATCATTGTGTGTGTGTGTGTGTGTGTGTGTGTGTGTGTGTGTGTGTGTGTGTGTGTGTGTGTGTGTGTGTGTGTGTGTGTATGTGTGTGTGTGTGTGTGTGTGGTATAAAAAAAACTATATGAACCTATGAACCTATAAAGCAAATCTGCACTGATACCTGCGTGCTGCCCTGCTGAGGGGGATACTTGTGCAAGTGCAATGGACTGGCTCCAGTAGGAAGGGATGGCCGCATACCTCTCAACATCATAGAACAAGAAATCTGGACAAGGCCATAAATAATAGGGGACAAAGGCCCATAAATTGGGACAATTTATAAATATTGCACTTACAAACTTAGAAAGATGATAAACAAGTTTTGCATTAGAATGAATTTTCTTAAGGATATGAAGTCTGAAAATCAAATGCCTGTCAATTTTCTGACTTCAGTGTTCAATGATTTGCCAGTGATTTGACAGAAAACTGTAATTTTATAAAAACAGACAAAAAATCTGGACTTTCTGAAAAATCTGTACTGTTGAGAGATATGGATGGGAGTCTTGAACCAACACCCATCAATCATTTTCATTTGTGTGCCAAAGCCATTACAGCAGTGTTTTGCAGAGAGGTGAGAAAAGCCTAAATTTGACTGGTATGTTTATTTTATTTTACATTTGTTGACTGGGAGAGTCCAACTGGATTACAAGCCCATTTTCAGTGGAGGCCTGGGAAGAAAAGCTCCAAGAGAACAATTTTTTTACAAAACATAGTTTTAAGGACATACTTTTCACATACAATTTCCATAGAAGAGACTTTGACATACATATTAACTAACAGATAGGATACATTCGTTCTCGTCAATATAATACATTTTAGAAGATATTCCTAAGTTTAGGATTCCTGTGATAGATTTACTATCAGAGTAAAAGCAGAGAGACGTAGAATAAGGCTCTGAGAGAGCAGATGATGCTCGCTATAGTTGAGAAGGATAACAAATTGATTCACTATATGTCTTTGCCTGGTTTTAGTTGAGAAGGATACCAAATTGATTTACAATATGTCTTCTCCTGGTTTTAGTTGCTTATGGAGAGCTCAACATTGCTGGGGTAGTTTTCCCTATCTCCTGGAGAGATGGGATGAGCAGTAACTTTATGAGGTCTAGGGTTATGTCTACTTTCTCAAGGATGATGTGAGATTTATACACTATAGCAACACCCCCCTTGTTTTACCTATTCTATCACTATGAATTATATTGTAACCTGGTGGAGTGATTTCATTGTTGTGGTTGCCTGGTTTAAGCCAAGTCTCTGTTAGTATGACTATCTCAGGTTGATAAAAGTGTGTAGAAACAGGCAACCTGATGTCCAGATAGTCAATACTAACCACAGGAAACAAAGTCCAAGTTTCTTCTTTAACGTAAAAGTATTTTATTTTTCAAAAAGACAACGTTTTCGCCGTGACCCCTGTCACAGCTTCCTCAGAAGAAGACAAGTAAAACAGCTAAAGCTTTCAGATAGTTCTTGAGTGTGTCGAACTTTTATGGCGGTTGAATTTAGATGCATTTAGGCTAGATGGCCTCAATGAGAACTGTAACATTTCATGTGTTCTTAAACTAAGGAGCTACTTTAGGTAATGCCTATATGTACATTATTTTGTGGGTTTAATGCATAATTTTTTACAATGTTAATGTAAATGCACTACTAAGAACATTTTTATGTTGTCTTTTATCATACAATATTTATAGATAATTCAATGGAGTTTTATGATTATTCATGATTTTATTCATTATTTTTATTGAGTCAAATTAGTGCAGGAAGTGCAATTATTTGTCACTTCCTGTTAACTGAGTATTTGAACAGACCAGTTTAGCTGTTTTACTTGTCTTCTTCTGAGGAAGCTGTGACAGGGGTCACGGCGAAAACGTTGTCTTTTTGAAAAATAAAATACTTTTACGTTAAAGAAGAAACTTGGACTTTGTTTCCTGTGGTTAGTATTGACTATCTGGACATCAGGTTGCCTGTTTCTACACATTTTTACAAGGTTGATAAAAGGATAGTAGTGCATGAAGGTCGTGGACTTTGTTTAGTATACTTCTGACATTTAAATTTAAAATGAGGTGCGTGGATTTGTCTCAGTGGAGTACGGTATCATTCAGGTTGAGGGTTGGGGCTCCTAGATTTTATGGGCCTGGGTTTGGGTGTATATCACCGCAGCTAACGAGTTAGGTTCTGAGGTAAAAATAGAGTTTGAGTAGTTTGTTTAGGGTCTTAAAGTTCTTTATAGTTGTTTGAGACTGGTGGTGTGATGGCTGTGATCTGTGTGCATAGTGGTGAATAAAGAAGGTTTGGTAGTGATGTGGGACTAGTTGAGTAAAAGGGTGTGTTGTAATAATGTCAGTGTAAGTAGTTTTTCTTGGTATATGGATAAAATTAAGTTGTTTTTGGTGGTTGGTGATAGAAGTTAGCAGTGGGAGTGTGGATACACCTAGGAGCAATTGTAAGAGGTGTATGTACGTGGGTTTGGGTAATTTGGGCATGGTTTGGTTGGGTTTGGTCATGAGTGAGAAATCTGCTTGGGATGGGGTGGGTGTGGTGGATGATGAGAGGTGTTGTTTGTGATTGTAAGGTAGTAAGATGGAAGACTGTGCTTTACAGGATGTGGAATAGTGGAAGAGAAGGAAATGGGTACAGGGGTGGGGCAGATTCAGTGATTGGTGGTTAGTATGATGGGCGTGTCTACGTTCATTTGAAATGTAGCACTAGTGGGGTGGGTGGGAATAGGAAGCAGGGAGGGGAGCAAAGTGAGCCTGAGCACAGCGGGGCTAACACTAAGTCCAATTATATCAATAGGCTTACTTGTTTCTTTTCTTTGTACACCAAATGTATCGTTCCACTTGTTTCTGTTTACACCAAATGTGTCTGTTTGGCTGTATTGCACTAGTTTAATTTACTTATATTGATGCAGTCACACTGAAAAAGGTCTGGAGAAGCTTCCTCACCACAAGCAGGCCAAAAGATAACTTTCAAAAGGGCGCCGCTCAAGGAGACCCACTAATATAGACTAGTTAATGTGCATGGGGGAGTTAGAGGAGGGAGATACAAAATGGGGGAAGGTATAACCAGAAAAAGCAGGTAAAGATCTGGCCCACCCCCTCACAGAAGACTGCAAAGAAAAGTAATCAGCATAAGAAGTGAAAGCCTTGGAGCTGTAATGTAAGTATAAGCAAGGAAGAGGTTGAAGCAGGAAATTAGGAGTGTAAGCAGTTAGTTGCAGAAACACTACTTTAAGGCCTTGGTGTGCAAGTAATACAAAGGAAGGTAAATCTATCTGGGGGACAAAATACACCAAGTAAATGGTACTTGCCTTACTTTACAAGTATTCAGTGTGGAGGCAGATCTATTTGGGACAAGATACAGCAAGTATATTGTTAAGTTATGCCACCCAGTGGCAATAGACAAAGTTATAGTTGCCTGTGGGGGGCCTTGCAGGTGTGCATGCCGGCCAAAACAATGTTTAAAAAATAACTAGTAAAAGTAACAAATGTGCTGTAAAAGGAAATGTAAATAACCAGTCACAATGGTTAAAACATAACTGTTAAGGACCACATCTGCTAATAACAAGAACTGTAAATATCCAGTCGCCTATGCAGACTTGTCTGGTAGGTATCCTTATTAAAAAGTGTTATTCTTGGCTTGCAATAACTGTAGGGAGAAACCAGACCGTAGCACTGGTTTTATCTGGCAATGTTGCAGTTGCTGGGGGGGGACCCAAACTGCGATGATGAGCTATGCAGACTTGTCTGGCAGGTATCGTTATTAAAAAGTGTTATTCTTGGCTTGCAATAACTGTAGGGAGAAACCGGACCGTAGTAGTGATTTTATCTGGCAATGTTGCAGTTGCGAGGGTGGACCCGAGCTGCGATGACGCAGGTAGACCAAGTGCGCTATGCAGACTTGTCTGGTAGGTATTCTTATTAAAAAGTGTTATTCTTGGCTTGCAATAACTGAAGGGAGAAACCATAGCAGTTGTGTGGGTGTGGGTTGCTGTGTTTGTGGAAGTTGGAGGTGTGCCTTTGTAAGTGTGGTGCGAATGTTATGCATTATGAAATGGAGAGATTAAGAGCAAAATTTTGCTCAGTGAAGTCCCTAGCAATTTCATCACTGCTTGATTCAGACATATACATTCCCTTGTGTTTGTCAGTACTATGTTTGAGTGCATTGTTCTGGAGTGTGGTATCACTGCTACAGCTGCTGGTACTCTTTCAATATAAGTATATGCTTCTCCAGGAGTCTGTTGCTGAGAGGATGAGAAACACACTACAAGTATACAACTAAGACAAACTACATAAAGCAATAGTAAGAAAGTATTAGGTCACATCAGATGCTTGGGAGGTCATTGTTAAGAAACTGAGAACTGTTGTAAAATTTATCATTAAATACCATAAGTTCAGGTTATACTATAAGAGAATAACTATGTAAAGATAACCATGTCAGCAGCCAAAATGCATTACAAGTTGAATATTTTACTGTGCACATTTTAAAAAATAGATAGACTAGCCTAAATTCTGGACTGATGTTTGCTTTTTTTTTTTTTTTTATTCTTGGGAAATGCTATTCAGAAGTGAAGTTTTAGTGGCACACCAGGCTATTTTTTATGTCTATTGTCATGCAAAGCTGACTAAATAGTTGAATCTAGTAAAGCTGGAAATGTGAGACTGTAGCCCACTGAAGGAGGGGAGATGGGAGGAGTAACCTGGCCAGGAACTGAAACGTGCAAAACTGCTCCTTGTGAAAAGTCTTTTTTATCTCCGTAATTTGTTGACACTTTTGCAAGTTTCTTTCAGTGAATGTGTAGTACATCAGTAGGAACAACATTTGTAAATCTCAGCGCATACCAGTCAATGACACATGAGCTGCAAACTCTCAAACTTGGCAGTTTTTTTCAGGAGTTCCATTCTAAGTGAATGGAAGTCTAGTCTGACAACAAATGGTAGGGCTATTTGTCCTCACAGTCTGCATTATGGGGCAGATTTAGCTTTCCAAAGGAATCACCATGTCTGCCCCCATGACGGCAGACAAGAGTAAAAACAAAATAAAATTAGGAATGAGTACATATTTTGCTGAATGCAGCTTGGGAGGTGTAGTAAATCATGGCAAGATTAAAAAATATATGTTTTCTTCATCATTTGCCCGTAGTGGTACTTTAATCATTATACCAACCCCCAACCATTTTCTATATATATTTCTTTTTATCCATTTTTTATTTTGTACTTGTCCCTTTAAATTTCCTTTTTCTGCCTTTTACCATTTTACCAATAGAATTTTTTTTTTTCCTTTTACTATCTCTCAACTTACGTCTTCATTTATTTCAGAGCATTCCTCTATGATCCCTTTATTATTTTTTTCTAATCTAATTTTTCTTGTATTTCTACTACTTCTAAAACATCTTTTTCTCATGTTTGTCTCTTTCCTTTACTTTTTCCTTACTCTTATTTTAATTTTTTACAATCCATTCATAAATGTCCAGTTCTATTACAATTATAACATTTCAAGTCACATTTTTGCATCATGTCCCATTTCCCCACAAACATAACAGTTTCGTTTATCACCGTTACTTATCAAATGTCTTTGTTTTCCACAAAAAAAAAAAAAAAAACATGTTTTGGGATGTCCCCAGTATTTTATTACATGCCTATTCTCCTCCACATTTATCATGCTTGGTATATGTATAATTTTTTTCTTTCAATTTTTAACACAATTTTACAATCCCATCCAGCAGTCCATAAACCCCTTTTATCATAAACATTTGCAATGTCCAGTACTTATTTAAATAATGTTTTCAAATATCCTTTCAAAGTTTCTCTTTCCACCTCTATTCAAAATTGTACATATATTTTCTTTTTTGTTTTCCTATTAAATGCTTTTAACACATAATGATTCCATGGGTTACAGTATCTCTTTTTAAATATTTTCCAAGAAAATTTTCCATTGAAAAAACAGTCTCAGATATAATGTCACAACATGTCTTTTTGCTAAGAAGAATAAATGTTCTCCCTTTATGTGCTTTTATAGCCAAAGGAGGTATTAAATTGTCGCACACGTCGCATCTGTCCATTCTTTGTCTTCTTTACATTGACTCCTTGGCATGTACTTACATTTTTCATTTTCTTCTTTCTTTTTCTTTTCTGCTCCCCCTTTTCATTATTTTACTTTCTCTGCATATGTTTTCTTTTCCACTATTCTTCAGGATTGTCTTTGCATTTTCTTTTTGTATTTTCTTCATAATGCTCCCCAGAAAACATCTTCTTCATTTTCTGACTCACTCTGCATCACCATTTCTTTAAGTAAATCATCCTGCAACCTTCGTGATTGGAGGATTGTAATTATGCATCCATCATTTGCTGACTTATCTCCATCAAACAGATTTCTTTGAAACATCTCCTCAGAATCCTGCTCACATTTCTCCTCCATTTCTTTTACCACTCCATTATCTCATTCTCTCTCAATCTGCCTTCCTGTTTCTCTGGACCACCTCTGCACCTGGAATGGAAACTAGAAGTGCTCATGCAAAATGGGTCCCACCTGCAACAACAATTAGTAGGGGAAGGTTCCCAAAGCCATGGCCAAATTTCCCCTAGTAGTATAAATACCACTTTGCATCTTGCCTGAATGAGGTTACTAGCCTAGTGGGATTTACCCAGAAAGAAAAAGGATAAATTAATAAATAAAGGAAAATAAAAGTTAGTAAACACTGCAATATCTCCTCTGCAGGCATGTCTGTGATATAACTATGGCAATAAACCCCTCAAGGTTATGTTTGTCTTCATTCTTTGTGGGAACTGTTTATTGCACTGCTACTGCAACACTAGTGTGTGGGATTGTCACATATAACCATGTGTACATACAGATGTGTATCTCTTTACCTTTACAAATGCAATGGTTACATGATCAGCTGCAAAACAGCAATGCATGTCTGGTGTCACTACAGCAGTTGAGTCTGACAATGATGACAACCTCACCCTGGCACAGGTTAATGAAACAGTGTCACTGTCAGCTACAGTTACTATGCAGAGCTATATTCCACCCACATCCACTGACACAATAACACAACTGTGTCACCCATGTAACCTACCACTGTCTCTGCACTGGATATGAAAAGATATGATATAGCTGGCCCAACATAAAGGAGCACCATCATCAGATGTTCACACACATGCAATAGGCAGTTGCACCACCATTCAGCATGATGATAGCACTAGGGGATGGTTTGCTAATAGATGTAAGCATAATGACTCCTTGCCTGTGCCCAAAATAGCCATCATGATGGACATAAATCAGTAGCTTTTCGAGTCGGTGATCTAGGCACAGGTAGATGCAACCCACACCATGGCACAGATGATCAACATACTTTGAGGTATGTTTAATGATGTATGAGAGGGCATGCAATGACTGGATTATAGGGTCAGTTTATTGGAGGGCATGTTTGCAGACATTGCTGACTTTATAGGGTCTCCTTCTTCTATGTGCCTGAGATTCCACAGTACAAGTGTCTGACACTCCTCTCTGCTCACTATGGATACACGCCACAGGACAAGTAGCTAAAGGTCAGCATGGCTGGATCCATCTATGGCAGAGAAGGTGATAACATGAAAACTCATGCCTATTCATTGCAAGGATGTCCTCTAAAATATGCTGACCACCTGATGCACATGCTACTTCTAACATCCTAACATGGTCTCTCTGTTCACCAGGAAATACTAATGTACAAAGTCACAGCCCGTTGCCTCATATTGCACAGTTTTGTATGTTTCTGAATTATGCTTCCCTCATCTGTATTTGCAATTCCTTTATTTGGCATAATGATTCTCACTTCTGCGTCATTGTATGCTCATTTGCATATGATGGTCACCACACTCTTTTGGCAGGTAGTCCCACCTCACTACTTATGTTTCTGAACTGCCTGAACTTGTATGCCACCACAATGTGGTAACTGTTTACTAATCCCAGTCTGGGTATCTGTGGAAAAACTGCTTTACCAAAACTCTGGTGGCATTTTATAAAAACTAATGTGTTGCTTTTAAAACAAATAAGATTCATTGCTGTCTACTCCAAAAAAAGAAAATTATGTACAAACCTGATGAGACTGATTGTGAATTGTTTGTATTGCAAAATGAAAAGTAAAAGTGGTAATAAATAAATCAGTACATGTGCTACAACCATGGAAGGAGAGCAGATGTTAAGCACTGTTGAGATATACCAAAATGGGCTCCCAAAAGCAAATTGTGCTGGCCAGCTAAGTCTGATCACAAACAATGCTGTGATACAGAAGAATACAAGTGCTCTACATCAGAATATGTCTGTAAGGTCAGGACAAATTTATATTTTATAGTCCAATGTGCAAACCTTATTCACGAGTGATGACTGGTGTAAAGGATCTAAGAGAGCTTGAACAGATGATGATAAAGAACAGAACTTGGATTTTATGTCAGATGGTGTTATTACAAAATAATATGGTGTCTCAGTAAAAATCATCGAGGGAGATGATAATGTAAATAGAATATACCCAAAGCAGAGACTGGCCATACTGCAAACAGGCAAGATCTGTCACTGGATTCACACCATATAAACAGAACAGAAACTAATGTGTTGATAAAGGAACTACACCAAACATTTAGTGATCAACCTGATATACCAAAAAGACTCTTCCATGGTGGAGAAGATGAAGTACGGTCAAAGGTGACTGCAGTAATATACCCGTTATCAGGTTAGACATCCATACTCACTGTGGTGACCTCTAACAGGAGCGGCTGAAAGGAGAAGAAGAAGAAGAAGATCAGATTAGACATACTGTCACACTGTGCCTGAACTAGAAAGTTTTAAGAAAAAACAATATCCAAGTGCCAATGGAAATGTGTTGCAGCTCAGGTGGGATCTGGCTGGCTAATATTGCTCATCTCCAGTGGTCTGACATGGGGGTGCATCACATGGCATCATGTCCCCTAGTGACCACTGTTGGATTTGTTGAGCTGTAGTCTCTGGCCATGTTGGGAGAAAAATCACACAAATGCATGATATGAGAGGAGAAGACCAAGACTTCCTTCTTACAAAAGGAAGAACTTGAGCCAGAGAAAGAGAGAGGGAAGGGAATAGACAGATGAAGTCAGAGAGACCACAGCCTTGGCTGGGGAAACACACAGGCAGGAGTCTGGAGAGAGAGAGAGAGGAAGAGTATTACAAATGTTTTCCATTTAAGAAAAAAAGGATTTTTATGGCCGGGAGTAGGCACTCTTGGGAAATTTTGACTAGAAACTTTGACCAAAAAAAGTCAGAGTGCCAGAAATCACAGACTCTTTGGTGACTCAACCTGAAAAGTATGATGTAAGCTGGAGAATAAGACAATAACATTGTGAAATGAAAGCTGTTATTCTTTTTATAGGTTCATAGGAGGTTACCTGGCTAATGGCCCTAGGGCCTTTACAAGCCTAGCCATATAATACCTGTGTTCCCTAATTGACCATTGTTAGATGGTTTGATTGTTTGCAGAGCAAATCTATGATCAGCACCAGCTACCCCTGTCCATGAGGGACATAGCTGCCATTCGAGGGGTGAATTTATGGTCTCCCATCCAGTTGTCCAGGTTGCTCTTAAATAGGGTCATTGAGGAGCTCTGCTTAATGTGAACTGGGAGTTTATTCCAGAGTAGCGGCAATCTCTGGGAGACTTTTGAACTGACATAGCTAAGAGTTATACTTGCTTTTCAATTCAAAATTACCTTCATGTCGAACACCTCACTGTAAATAAACTGCACTTTAATTAAAGAACAGACTCCAGTACTTACTAAATGCTATGATATATATATATATATAAACATACATCCCACAAATATGTAATTTAAAGTTGGAACACACATAAAACATTCTCATTCTGCAAGATATTTTTATTGGGCAGCTAGAAGTTTAACAAACATCATTTTAGATATGTGTGCCTTCTTTGTTGCCTCAGCTATACTCTTTTAATTTGTGCTGTACACTGTCTGTATATTTAAATGGTTTAATGTTGTAAATTGTATATTTTAAATAAATTAAGCAAACAAGGGAAATGATATGTGTTCTACTGAGCATTTGTTCATGCATATTGAAAAAACTTCAGTGCATGCAAAGTCAGAAAAAGATACATGACACAAAAAGCTCCAAAAAATGAATGTTATTCTGTGGAATACATAATCAGTAAATAATGGACATAGGTACAACCAAAAATATAATTCAAAATGCTGAAAAAGGGATAGTCAAAATTCATAAATTGTAAGTTATCATATATCTTGTACTGCAAATAAGGATGAAGAGATTTCAGAAGTATGAATCAAACATCCTGTTGTTTATTAAGCTAGCATCACTATACGAGACTATTTTATGGCATTATTTTTGTCTGAAAACATTATACTCTACCTAAAGAAAACTCTTAAGGTGACAACTGATATCTAACCACCTTGTTTACTTGAAAATGGAATGATATTATGAAAAGGTTCATAGGAAAGTACTTGGCTACCTGCCCTTGTGGGCTTTTTTAAGCTTAGCCAGTTTCCATTTCAAAGATGAGAATCAAACCCTGTACCTTGTGACTGTCAGGCAAATACCTTAAATATTATACCAACCCCAACCCCCTGTTGCAATCCCAGGATGCCCATTGAAAGTAGCTGTTAGCTAAGGCACTTTTTATCCCTTACAGCTTATAAAGCTGTGAAATGAAATAAACACAAAAGTCTAATTAAATGTTTAGTGAATTATTTCTAGGAATCCAATTTTAAAATGGTTCTTTGGATTCTGGAAATCAGTTAGTGCTAGTCTGGCTTACACTACTGCTGCGAATGGTCTGGAAAATGTATATTCATTCAGAAGTCTCCACTCATTTAGCTGAATGTCAGAAAAACAAGTCATTGCTTCAAGGAAATTAATGGTCCTTTGTTGAGGAACAAAAGTGGGATGCTGACACAGGCATCTTCTTGGCTACACGTCAGGAGCTTCATACAGGACCTTCCCTCTTAAGAATAACACTGCATTATCACAGTTTGTATTTGAAACTTAGAATAACATACAAATGTGAGTGTAATACTGTGGTAGTTCAGACTTAACACTGCCTTATCACAGACTCGGCTTGAAACATAGAATAAAATATAAACGTCAGAGTAAATGTTTACAGTGCTGTCTAAGCTTTTGGGAAATCTATCCATAGAAAGGTAACAAAATGTTAAGCAAATGTTCTATCAAACAAGGATCTTTTAAGATTTTTTTTTTAGATAAATACATTGTTTCAGGTTCTTGAGTTACCACAGTACAATTACCCTGTATAGAAGGATGTCTTTCTGCCTAAGCAATACCTGCAAGTACAAAAGTGGTCTTTTTTAATTGAATGCATTTTGTTGTTACACCAGACATTATATCACAGCCCCTGCTGTTAAATGAAAGAACAATAGCGCACAGTGTGAAGTAGCATATACATTATAAGGGATTTGCAATAAAATGACTCAGCTGAGAGCTTTAAATATAGAGAAGTGGGTAACCCCCCCATGAAATGATATCTCAGTTTGTAGTGGTGAGTCTATAGAGTTTAATTAATAGGTCCACATGTAAAATACATTTTGAAACACAAGTAACTACTTTCATTTTATGTTAACTTCATTCCAGTCAGTCAGAATCATCTTGACTTCAACTTAAATCAATGTTGCATAAATGTCTATAAGGATAATAAATTCACATAAACCCCCACATATGCAGAGATTTCTGTCTTGTATCTGCCATAGAGTGCAAATACCTTAGGAACAAACACTTCTAGGTAGTCACTATGGTCATAGGACTCCTAGGAGTAGGATAAATTTGTGTGGCAGCAAGTATATTGTAAGATATGTGGGTGTGAGTCAGGTGCAATGACACCAACTCATATAAGTCTGTATCTGTACAAATCATGGGGTGTAGATATAAGTCGCAGTGCACATAGTGCGCATATCTACACATTCTAGGGAATGCCTGTCAACAGCTTTAACATCTGTATACTACAGTCACGCTGTGCATTATGACATACAGAGCATTATGGCATACATCTATGATGTGCGCATTTGCTTTCAGGAATGCATGATTAATCTGCATATGCATATATATTCTGAAAAAAAAGTTAGGTTTGCACCTTAGAAACATGGCATCTGCATGTTAGAGTTGATCACTGGCAATGTGTACCCTTCACATCAGTTCTAGAATTCAGACATAGCATTAGCAGTACATACCACTGTTGATTATCCAGGTATATAAGTGGGTCTATATAAAAAAAACCTGAAGTTTGAAAAGAAGAAACGCTCTTAAATCAACACAAAATACCCAAAAGCACAGAAACTCAAATGTACGGAACAGCATTTTTTTCCCCAGGGAAAAAAAATCATTGTTCCAAAAAAAACAAAAAAAAAAAAACAAATCCAAACACATGTGCCCCCCACACCCCACCCTACTTAAACATACCAACTCCGAGATTGCACCACAGTGGAGGAAACTGCAATGTCCCGGCAATGACCCAGCGATTTCTTTCCCTGGGCCATTTAATATTCTGTGGTTTTGGTTATTAGGGGTCGATGTAAGAGCGTTCACTCTTTTCAACATTTGTCTTCCTAATATAGACCATATAAGTACCTAAGTATGGATCAGTAGATGGCATATTGTATCTGGGCAGAATCTGACTGTTTTCTATACTTTCTACATCTTCAAATAACTAGATCATACACAAATACTGTTCCAGTCAAAGGAGAATAACACTATCCTCGCAGATGCATCTCATTGTCTGCCCACAATGACACTGTCTTGAAGTTCAACCTCAGTAAACCTTGGTATGATGTTCCATGTGCCAGGCTGGTCCTTTCTGCCTGTCACAATGATGATATCTATTCTGTCCTGAGATATATCAATATCACCCTCCAGCCATACATTAAAACTGCCACTGTCTATGTCCTGCCCTAAGTGGACAATGTGTAGGGTCAGTATGAGGCTACCATCCCCTGTGGCACAGTGCATATTCCTGCTGACACACTGTTAAGAGCAGCCTTTACTATGCAGAGTAGAAGTACATTGGTGAAGACACAACATGAGTTTGGTGCCATCAACTGGGTAGCAGCCATGTGTTGCATGGGTCTGATGGCCATGTAAACAAACCTACCAGGAATAGTGTTTAACCTATCTGCTGCAGCTGTGTCAACCTTTAAGCTCTTGTCTGAATTAAAGAATGACTAGGCTGACCAATGCATATGGCAATAATATCTGACATTAATAGTGAACCACTAGGCTACCAGCCTAGTGCTGAGGTTTCTAAAGAAAGGACTGCTTCAAGAAAGAGAGAAAGAAGACTTGAGCAGTAAAACTTTCGTGAAACACAAGTTTACTGCATTATTCAAGGGGTATATGTGTGTGCACAACTATTAAGTACCTGAAAAGAACACAACCAGTCCAATATTACTGCTTCCACTTGTAGTGTATATCCAAAAGAAATCCCTTCAATGAGAAGAAGTCCCCAGTTTGACAGAAGTTGTTATATTGGTCTCAACCCTCCTACTCTAGACTGCTTTACTACCACAACTGTCTGTCCCACCTTACTTGATGTGTTCCATAGATGTGTTAGGGAACAATGGCAGACACCTAGCATACGTCCATATGTATCTACATCATTCAAATCCCTGATAAGCATGTAGAACTTTGGCATGGTAATGAATACCCTGTATCAGTACATCATTCTCCTCAGTGACATGAAGCATGTTCCTCTGTTTTAATGCCACCTGTAATGTGAAAGGAGAGAAGCAGCACAACCAAGATATGGAGGATTTCTTTCATTTCTTTGAACAAGATTTTATCAAAGGTGAGTTTTGCAGTATTTTGCTGAACTGTCTTAGTTCCAGTGATACTTTGTTGTTTACTGAACTGTGTGTTTGACAGGGTATGCTTGTTATCAGTTAACAGTAAAAATGAATGGCTATTTGTCATTCACTTACAGTGCTAACTGTGGATGTATGGTTAAGGTCAGGGCATGCTTGTTATCAGGTAACAGTTTGCGATAAGTACTGCAAGCTGTAATGTGTACATGTAGATAGCTAGGAGTTCTAATCTCACATCAGCCATCTGTGTGTGTGTGTATGTATTTGTGTGTGTGTGTGTGTGTGTGTGTGTGTGTGTGTGTGTGTGTGTGTGTGTGTGTGTGTGTGTGTGTGTGTGTGTGTGTGTGTGTGTGTGTGTAAATATATCCCCATGAAGCACTACAGACAAGCCCGTATGGACTATCTCTGTGCAATGGTCATGCATTGTATAGGCATGTGACTAGCTCCTGGCCTCTATATTGGGTCGAAGGTTGGCATAATAATTAAGGTGTTTACCTTACAGATACAAGGTACAGGGTTTTATTCTCACATGGGGTAATTGACCAGGCTTAAAATTACCCCCAAAAGCAGTTAGCCTAGTACAAGCCTATGAACTCTATTTTAATTCATCCCTGGTTTTGCACCTATGTCTTTAATGGACACAGGTAACCTGTAAATGGTTCATCTCCCAGGCCCATGCTTACACTTATCAAAGGTATCAGAACTTGTCAGAGATTTGGGATGCATGACTGGACTTAAAAAGGCCCTTGTGGGCATTAGTCTAGTAAACGCCTATGAACAGTGTAAATGAATGGGTGTTTGTCATTCACTTACACTGTTAACTGTGAATGTATGGTTAAGGTCAGGGAATGGTTGTTATCAGTTAACAGTATAAATGAATGGCTATTTGTCATTCACTTACACTGCTAACTGTGGATGTATGGTTAAGGTCAGGGAGTGGTTGTTATCAGTTAACAGTATAAATGAATGGGTATTTGTCATTCATTTACACTGCTAACTATGGATGTATAGTTAAGGTCAGGGAGTGGTTGTTATCAGGTAACAGTATAAACAAGTGGGTATTTGTCATTCACTTACACTGCTAACTGTGGATGTACGGTTAAGGTCAGGGAGTGCTTGTTATCAGTTAACAGTATAAATGAATGGCTATTTGTCATTCATTTACACTGCTAACTATGGATGTACGGTTAGGGTCAGGGAGTGGTTGTTATCAGATAACAGTATAAACAAGTGAGTATTTGTTATTCGCTTTCACTGCTAACTGTGGATGTATGGTTAAGGTCAGGGAGTGCTTGTTATCAGTTAACAGTATAAATTAATGGGTATTTGTCATTCACTTACACTGCTAACTGTGGATGAATGGTTAAGCCCAGAGAGTGGGGGAGGATTTAGGTTTAGAGTGTTATAGAGAGAGATCGGAGAGTTTAAGATTAGGGAGCAGGATGGGAGTTTTTGGTTAGAGTTGGGGTTCTGTAAGGGCTAAGTAGTTTAGTAGGAGTGGGTTGTGGGAGGGTTATGTACATTGGGAGGTCAGGGTAGTTGGAGGTAGAGGACTAGGAATTGCAGTTTATTTGATATTTTTAGTTGTATTTGATGGGTTAGGATTGATGAAATCCTCATCAAGATCAGTTGTGTATTTGTGTGCACCTTAAGCAGCATTATATGCAACAAGATTCTTAACTACATCATCTCATTTTATGAGTTGTACAGAACCATGCTGGGCTCAAGTGTGTGTGTGTGTGTGTGTGTGTGTGTGTGTGTGTGTGTGTGTGTGTGTGTGTGTGTGTGTGTGTGTGTGCGTGTGTGTGCATGTGTGTGCGTGTGTGTGTGTGTGTCATACCTCTCAAGCTGTTAGAGCAAGAAATCTGGATAAAGCCATATATATAAAAGTTGGACAAAAGCCGAAAAATAGGGGACATTTTTAAATATTGCTCTGGCTTTGCATTAGCATGAATTTTCTGAGGGGTATGAAGTCTGAAACTCAAATGTCTAGCATTATTTTCTAACTTCAGTCTTTAACGATTTGGCATTAATTGGCCAGAAAACCACAATTTTATGAAAAATTTTCCAAAAATATGAGGCAAAAATCTGAACATTCTCGAAAATCTGTATAGCTCAACTATTAGTGGCCCCACCATGTCGATTCACCTTCATCTGCTCTGATCACAGTTTAGCCACACAACATAAACAAAGCTACATCATCTGTCTATTTCCACAGTACAAATTCCATGAAGTATGCATATCATACCCTCAGCAGTAGAGTATTCCTATTAATTAGATAATGGGCAAATCGTACATTGCTACTGTGTTACAGAGCAAAGTTCCCCAAAAGGGTATTAGTATAGCTATTATGTTCAGCAAAAAACAAGTCCACTGCTTCATGGCAACATATTAAGTTGTTGTGAAGCACATTCTGAAAAAAAAAATGCACACTTGCTAAATGCGGCTCTGTGGTTTAGCAAGTGTAAAATAAAATTTAAAAAAAGTAACACAGGTGTGAGCATGTGCGTGTGTTTGTGTGTGTGTGTGTGTGTGTGTGTGTGTGTGTGTGTGTGTGTGTGTGTGTCAGAGTGACAGTGACAAATTCAGTTAGTGAGTAAGTAAGCAGGAGTGAAAGAGAGAGCAAGAAAAAGAGAGACAGCGAATGATGAAGAATTCTGGATAATGCAAAAAAGGAAAAAGCCATAAAATCAGGTACACATTTTAATCATAACCCTAACTTTGCATTAGCATGCATTTATCTTAACTTTATATCAGCATGCATTATCTCAACAAAAAATAGATTGAATTTATAATGTCTGTCTTCACTGACTGACTGTAGTTTTCACTAATTTACCAGAAAATCAAGCATTTTGAAGGGACAAAGCAAATTTAGGAACAACTGAGAGTGGTGGGGGGAGGGGTTCCAATGCCTTGTACTGTACACATTGTTTTATTCATTCAATCACAATGAGGCACCTAAGGTCACAATAAAAACAGACAGCACTCCAGTAGCAAGGTTATAATTCATGTTTATTCATTGAGCAGCCAAAAAATCCAATTCATATACAGACCGGTTTCGGCATTACAGCCTTCTCAGGGAAATAACATACCTACCCGGGCTGGTGAGGCCCAACTCCTGTGGCTAATTCTTTTGCAGAATCCTTTCTGACAACTTATAACAGATATATATATCTGCTTCTTGTCTTTAAATGTCTTCAGAACACATCATGTGTGAGTCTCAGCATGTAAGCTATTAAAATTAACCATTAATATTTTCAGTTTGTGTTAATGAAGTTTACCTCCTCTCCTTTCATTTGATTTCTTTTCCCTTTTATTCCCCCTTTTTCCTTCTTAACCAGATGCTGCCAAGGCTAAAACGCTTTTTACTTAAAACATTTGTCTAGATACCTTCGTCTCAGCCTCCTGTAGAAAAGAAGACACCTGGAGAGGTAGTTGCATAATAGAAAATTGAGAAGGACTCAATTCTTCTACTTAATGTATTGTTTCGGTAACCATTTAAAATGTCAGGATCCATTACAGCGAGTCCTGAAATACAGAGACTGAATGGTAGAAAGATTGGACGTATATACAGTATACCTAGTCTGAGATGCCATTTCTTGGAATATTACCATTTCTCTGAGGTATGGGAATCTCAGTGCTGATATATACATATATATATATATATATATATATATATATAAGTTTGGGGAGTGCAAGGTGCTTGCCTTGCAGGGGGGTTTCCCCCCTGCAAAAAGAAGTTTTAAAGAGAAGAGTAATTTTTGAGATTCACTCTTCACCTGTGATTTCAGTTTTTTTTTTTTCAGCTTGCCGGCACTGGGCATTTCGAGTGCGGTCATTTCAATAGGAAGCCTATAGTTTCTCTATTTTAAGAAGCCCATTTGTTATTTCTTAGGCAATACACACCAAAGAACCACACTGTCACATCTTGTACATTTACAAGGACAGTTACTGTTTTCATGCCCAGATTCACTGCATTCTTCACATATAAATTTAGTACAGTTTCAAATCAAGTGACTCAATTCCCCGCAAAAAAAAATGTGATTGTTTTGCGTACTACAGCCCATTATCTTATCTGCTGGACCCAATAAACTTCTTAGTATCTAAATAACATCTCTTCCTCTTCCCATCCAAATTCCCAGTTTATCAACCATTTTTGTCAAAAGCTGTAATACTTCAACGATATAATTGGTATGATAATCAAGAAAAGTTGGTTTTATTTGCAGACAATAGTACCTCATAAAAACAGAAAAGGACATCTCAGTGTTGTGGAACATTCTGAGACAGTTTCAAGTCTTTTGGGGATCTAGAACTCATGAAGACAACACAAAAACCATAGCTGAAATCTATGTATCCACACATGAATTGGTTCAGCAATACTATTTATGGAGACATGATAAAATGAAGTATCCAGCAGTATGGGTTAGAAACAATTCTGTCATGCTAGCTAAGGATAATGTGGGAAGGAACTAAACAAAAGATAATACAAAAACTGAGACACAGGAAGCTCTTGTTTATGGATATGGATAGGAAGATACAAGCAGTGAAAATCTTTTAATCCCCTTAGTTTTATATTCAGGTCAGGGATATTTTTATCAACCAGAGGAGAAGTTATGGATGATAATTAAATAAAGAGTTGAAGGATTCTATCTGGGAATGGAAAAAAGTAAGGGTCAACTGGGATAACCTGATACCTGCAATAGAACAAGGTTGTTTAGGATTACCTTATTTGAAGGAATATTTCAGAGCTACACAGTTAATGCACATATACGTAATACAAGCAGAAAGCTATAATAAAAGGGAAAAGTAATGATGATAAAACAAGGGAGAAATTCAAAAAATAAAGACAGAGTGGGATTTTGGATGGAGATCCTAAGGAGAATAACAGCCATATGGAATATTATATTCATAAAGAAGTAGAGAGTATTCTAAGAACAAAGCGTACACTAGAATGAAGAAAGGAGATGCTGCAATAGGGATGACTGCAGTTAGAGGTACAGAGAATAGGAAAGATGGGGGCTGGAAAAAACTGCATAGGAATCAAGGTATTGGAACAGATAACTAGAGAGACAAATGTAATAGAATGTGAAAAATGCCAAGGAGACATTTGGATTGCAGGCTAGAGACGGCCTTTCCTATCAGATATTGATATCAGAATATAGGCAAAGAGACAGGAGAATTATAAGTAAAAGACCCACTCTGGTTGCATTTTTAGTCGATTCTAGAACAGAAGCTACTGTTACAAAAGGGTTAATAACTAGGGCATATAAAATATTGCACAATAACTACAGGAATCAGTCAGAGGAGGTTCGAAAAGATTGGGAAGAGAGACTGGATAAGCAATTCACAAGGAAGCAATGGAAGGATGGTTCCCAAATATGCAACAAAGTCTAGAAGATTTAGGATTTTTCCTTGGAGGTGTTTGCATAGCTATTTTTATACCCCAAGCAGATTCCAAACAATTTTTCTTCAGGTAGATGGCAAATGCTGGATGTGTGATGGGGAAGAGGTAACTGGGAACATATGATCTATGAGGGTAATGAGTTGGCAGACTTTAAACATTCCCTACAGAGTACTCCATCAGAAACATTGGATAAACAAATGAGTGCAAATAGGTAAATTATTTTTTGAGCTGGGATACATAATCTGAATTGCCTAGCTATAGTAAGGCCTTGTTAAGTTTAATTATGGTGCCAAAAAAAAACAATTACTAGAAAATGCAATCAAAGTCTAAACCAAATGCATTTGAAGTACCTCAATACCATAACAGAGATAAAAGAACTGGAAGTGGGATTTTTAGGAAAGGGTAGGAGCAAATTATATTAAAAAAAAATGGAAAATGTGAGAATACATGGAGAATGTTTAAGGAAAAGCATGAGATTTATTGGAAAGAAGGAAATGAACAATTTACGTAATGCTAGATTGATATACATTGTATAAAAAATATATGTGATGTATAATGTTTGTAACTGTGAAGGTGTTAACATGGTTTGTTTTCTTTTATATAAATGTATGTTTGCCTACTCCCTGAACCAACAGCATAGAGGTTAAGGCACAACACTACCTACTGTTAGACCTGGGTTCGAAAACTGGTTAGGGAACAACTAGGCAGTAGCAGTACCTGCACAGAAGAAAGGCCTAGCAATCTACTTCCATAATATGCCCTGAAAACCCTATGGGGCCTATCCATAGAGTCACCATGCATTGATTTGAATTCGAGGGTATGTAACTTAGTTATGTTTGCTTATGTGTTACGTGATAACTCAATAAAGGTGGTAAAAAAAAGCTGTAATACTGTACATACTTACATTACAAATGTTCCCACATCCATTTTATTTATAAAAGTATTTCTTGTCCACATTTACCTTTGTATTTATGGTTTAGAAGCAAATTATATTCCAGAAATTCACTCCATGCAGAGCACTTCTATTTTTTCCTCTACAAACTTTAACATCAGAGTTTATACAGCCAGTTCAGTTTCTAAATAAATATAATGAATAACTGCAAAATCTTCTAACACACTGACATTTTAAGCTTGAATGGTGTCCTTCTAATCAATGAAGTCCGTTGTTGAACACCTGCTGCATGCTGTCATTTTTTTCTGCAAAAGTGACAGACCTCAAAGTAAGTACTTCGTTACATTTTATTTAACTCAGATGCTGTCCCTTAAACATATGTAAAATAGGTTTTACTTTTGCAACAAGCCACCCAGTTTTTGCATTGTTAGTCTTCTAACTCCCTCACCATCTAAGTGTAACACCAAGGTTATTTTACTCAGGTACCTCGCAAGACTGTCTTAGAGCACATATTATTTTCTCTCTTTATCAATAACCTTAGTATAACTCTATCTAATCTAAATATTACTATGTGCACTGATGATATATTATTATTTAATTCTGATGCAAATATCACAAGCTAAAAAAAGCATAACTAGATAAAAATGACCATAACTGGCTACGTTCCCTCTTTTGCAGTACAAACTTTATTATACTAAACTTCTTTGATACTAATTTATCAGTTAAGGAAAGCAATTGGGTTGTCTTTAAGGCGGCTACATTAATTTGTTACAGATGATTTATTTGCCAAGACTGTACTGTATCTTAACACAGCTACTTTGCTTTACTGTGCGCCTCATTTATCTGTGCGGTCAGTGATGATCTTTCAAAGAAAACCCAACCATATATATTCCGCTAAAAGGCAGCAGACAACTAGCATCTCTGTTTGGGTGCACCACATTAATCCTTTGAAAATATTTAGGTATTAAAAGTAAAACACAGCAAATCCTGCTGGTGGCACTGTGCAAACTACTAGGCTCAATATAATGTAATTTTCCATGCTAAACACCATTTTAAATGTGTTCAGTTTGAATTTAGTTCATGACTCTATTCAGCTGCCTTTAGCAAGAATATTTATAGTGGCTTCTTCTGATATTGATGTACTACCAAACAGGCTCAGTCAGTTTTGGCTAGTGCAAAAGGAATCTCATATTTTGTAGAGTTTGTTCTATAGAAAAATTGCTTATCTGAACTTTTGTTGACAGTCATGGAATCATCTCTTTTCAGACTGCCATACCAACCTAAACCATCCCAGACTTGTCTGTTCTTGGAAGCCGCACTGTAGGCCTAGGCCTACATATACTGTATTGCATCAGGTCAGTGTCAGATGAGGTCTAGGCAGTGAAGGCAGAGCAGTTTAGGAGGCTAAAGGTGATAGAGGTAGTGTCTGAGACAGGTGGCAGGATGCACACTGTGAGACAGACAAAGAATTAAGGACATCAGAGAAGAAGCAAAAGTAGCTCCAATTGTAGAGAAGGGCAAACAGAACAGATTAGGGTAGTTTGGGTACATGTTCAGGGAAACAGAAGACAATCTGGTGAAGAAGAACTGGGAGGGACAAGAAGAGGAAATGAGGATGTCTAGCAAAGAGATGGATGGATTGTGCGATGGAAGACCTGTGACAGCCAGGCATGACTATCAAAGAAGGTACGACAGTGTCATTGAATTGAGAAAGATGGTGATAAAAATCCCTGTAGAAAAAGGGAAAAGGGGGGGTTGATGATGATGATGAGTGACTGATGACAGAAGAGTATCATTCCTACCTCTTTTTTTGGCTATGGTATTATTATTCAGTCAAAGCATATCTCTGCAGATTGTGCACCTGCCCATATTTGCTACAAAGCATGGGGTACTGTGACTGATCACTACTCATGACTGCAACACCTCAGAAGTACTGTCAAAATCATGCCCATAGGTATTATCTTCATCATTTTTACAATAAGTCATAATGTAGATTCATGTTATGTGTAGCTACTGACAAAGGTGAATCCAGTTTTTGTCCAGGTGATACAACTTTCCCAGTTCCTACATCATGATGCAATCCTTAAAGATCTAAATCACTTCAAGAGAATCAACATGCATTCTCCATAATTATTACTATTGTAAAATATGTAGAGTTCTATTGTGTACAATCCTACCATTGCCAAGGTCGTTACCATTCCTTAAAAGTAATTGCCTCAAGGTATGCGTTCACTCTTTTTTTTTCAAAATAGGTTTAAGGACCATTATAGTATGTTTTCTAGGCAAAGATAAGCTCGTTCTTGGTTCCAGATTAGCCCTATCACGATTATAATAAAATAATAAAGTATTAAACTTCTGTGTTGGTTTGCTGATATGCTTTTTTGATGATTCTACTCAAAATATGATGATATTAGTCTAGAACATCAGCTATGTATATGGGAAATGGCTGTAGGTAAAATGAAGTAGTAAGAATCCAACACCAAGAAGAGTCCAAAACTTAATAGTTACTACAGGTCTATTTGGTCTTCCCCACCATTCTTAGATGCAGCACACTCAAAGCCTATGAAATGACAATAAAGATGCATGATTCCTACATCAGTCAAGTATATCATGTCTTGTACTCTTAAAATGCCTTGCTTGCTTCTTTTCCTGCCTACCACACAAACATGTATAACAAACTGTAACTTCTACTACCAGCTGAGACTCTTAGTCAGAGCCAGAAGTCATTTCAGAATAAGCCTCCTTCCTCACATGACTCTGCCTGTCTGTTTGCATAATCCCACATGATCTTCTAAAGTTTAATAAATTAATAATCCATACGTATAAAATTAGTAAATGTCATTATTCATTGTCTGTTCAGCAGTAAAACCCTGCAACTTCCTAATAAACCCATTATCTTTAGAGGCACAAAAAATAGCACTGGTCTCCCAAATCCCAGCATAGACCAACCCTTGAGCATATACTTCCCCAAATGTTCTCAAACATGGTGCAGCCCCAAAGGTTTAAAATGATCTCATATGAATCTACAAGTTTAACATCAAAAACTAAAAGGTGCAAGTTCAATAAAGCTTACACGGTCATTTTTTTCAGTGTGTGTGCGTCATGATTCGAACACGGGTACAGTGGGTTTTAGATTCAGTAAATTCTGTGTAGCGGTGTACAACTACATGCACTCATGTGCAATATCGGAAACTTTCATGGAATGCAAATTTCAGCATAAGTAGCTGAAATCTATGCTAATGAAGTGACACAACATGGTGGAGTGATCTAACAACCTTAAACACAACCGTGTAAACTCCGTGTCCATGTCGGTAGTGTACACGGAAATTTTCTACACGGAAGCAAGGGCACGTAAAAGTCCAGAAATATGGACAGAATAAAAAGGTAGCAACACACATATAATGGGTGATGTATACATTTTGGATGTCCGAAAGCATCAGGGAGGTGTGTCAGATTGGTATACATTTAAAATATTTTTTTACCACATGTTCCCACAGTGCACCTCTTGCAGAAAAAGGTTTTAAATATGAATAACAGAAGCGTCATTAAAAGGAGGTATATAATGTAATGTTGAAATAGGTAGAATAATACCCTGCCTTGTGTTTTTTAAATCATGCTCCCGTGCTGTTGCCCAACTTACACAGCTACTAGCCATGTAGATTCCGGGCTATCAGCATGGTTATTATGCAAATGAGTGCAAAAATCAATAGATTTGTCGAATCAGAAGAAGCAGGAACTGTGTAGGGATGGTCACTTCATGTAAGCTCCTACATGGTGTTTATGTTTCCCATGGATGTCAATGACATCAGGGGGTCTGCCTGCTAAGTTTTTTTTTTTTTTGGGGGGTGTATTGCATGTGTTTGCACAGTGCACCACTTCGCACAAATGGTTATGGCAATGCATACCTTGTTTGTGCGACCAGACCACCCATGTATCAGACATGAGTTAGACATCCAAAAATAGAAACCAAATGCATTCAGTTAATATTGCTGAGCACTGTTGGGCATCACGCAAATCTGGTAAGCGGGGCCGCACTCTGCTAATAGCATCAAGTTATGGCACTTACATAAATATTCCAATGGTGACAGGTGTTAGGTATTGGACTGGAGTGCAGATGGTCCTGGGTTCAAGTACAGGGTATGGCAACTGTTCTGACATTGCATCTTATGAAAATGAAGTGTAATTAGCATTTTCAGAATGTTTATGGCAACAGGGATTAAAATATAAAATATTTACATGACTTACCTTAGTTATGCACAGCTGTGCTCTGCTGTGCATTAATCTATAACGCACACTACTGCTCAATGAAGCAGGAGCTTTAAATCATGCTAATTATATCCTAAGCAGGTAAATTCCATCTTAATTAACCATTCGCACATGTGGACCTACTCAAGAAATGCATAAAGTATGCTTACAGCCTAAATTCTGATTTTCCCTCAATACTTCAAGACCATTGGAGTAGAGACTTAAACGTATTCAGGCCCAGGTGCTACATGAGCTGGAGATTGTAGAGCACTACAGGGTGGACAGGGACATACTACAAGAACTCTGTGAGCTCTGCCATCCTCAGTCCAAACCCAGAGCCAACAGAGGGGAACGCATCCCAGTGGAAACTAAGATATGTGTAGCCCTTAGGACATTAGCTACAGGTACTTTTCAAAGACCAACTTGGGGCATGATGGTGGTGTCTCTGGCATTGGCATCCAGGATAATCCACCAGTTCCTGGATGCTATGCTCCTTCATGCCAGTGAACACATATCATTTCCCCTTACCCCTGAGGAGAGGCCCAGCAATATGCAATGGTTCTACTATATAGCACACTACCCTCTAGTACTGGATGCCATAGATTACATGTACACATCAAAGCACCACCTGGTAAGCAGGGTAAAACCTACATTAACCGCAAGGGATGCCACTCCATCAACTGCCAAGATGATAGAATGCTATAATGAGGCACACACACAAACTAGGAACATCATAGAGCATGTGTCTGGGCTTTTGACATCACGGTTCTGGTGCCTATATATATCTGGTGGAGCCTTGCAGTATACTCCACGCACATGTACACAAATATTTACAGTATGTGCTATGCTCCACAATCTGATCCTCCGGAAACAGGTACCACAGGATCAGCAAGGGGAAGGGACACACATCCCCCCACCAATGCCTAGGTCGCTACAGTCACAATCACAGGAGGACTCGGAGGAGGAACCCTCAGCTGCTGTCCCTGTAGGCAGACATAGGCATGCTCAGTATGCCCTTGCTTTGGCTAAGAGACAACACATAGTACATTCACTGACCACTTAGGAACCTAGGGACTAATACCTTTCTCCTACTCACATACATACATTAAAAATTATGCAAGGCAACTCACAAGACCTGTACCTATCTATGTATTGGCCGTGTACTGCTTGCATCAGACAGAGTCAGCCCTGAGCTACAGTTGTGTCAACTGCTGCATTTGCAAGGTAAGTCCTTAACCTACACTGCAGCTTGTGGAGTAGTATGACATATCCTTTGTATCTATGAACCTGGTACAGTATGTAAGTAAATAGTGGTGTATTGTACAGGAAATTAAGTAACATGTGACTACTAACACTATTTTACTAGTATGTGTCCATTTGTAATTAGTAGGCCTTGTGCATGAAACTGTCATACAATCCTACTGCAGCAGATTGCTGGTACACCATTCAAAACAAAAGTTAGAAAGTGAGGCTACACATTGCAGTGTCTGACTACAGACTTGTCTGTATCCTAACAGTAGATGTGGTTTGTTCCCCCACCCCCCAAAACAGTGGTGTCCCCTTGTAACTGCCATAACAGTAACTCATCTATGATTCCCCCAAACCAACAGTAAATGGATATTTGTCACAATTATTATCCCCCACATTTCCAAGAGAATACTGTAGATTTGATCATACATTGTATGTGTTAGGTAACTCATGCATAGCAGTGAACATTCTTATGCACGTTGTTGTGTGATGAATGATCCCTATTCTGGCAAGCTGCTTCTGTGGCCAAAAGGACTAAGGCAGCCATCTTGTGTGATGAAGCTGTAATTCTGTTGAGGGTTTGATTCCTGATATAAGTAGAGATTTTGGATATGTACTAGCAATAGGTTGTGTTTTACAGACTGTGACTCTGTGTCCCATACTGTTATCAGCTTTGTCTTGTCTTAGTTCCACATTTGTGTGATGCACATCATGTTTAAAACCTTTGTGATAAGGCTTAGCTTTTCTGCCTGGAGTGCAGCAATGCAGAAACAGTGAAAGAGGAAATAGGATTTATGTCTGACCGCCAACCACAGACACCGGATACATTCAATCATTGTTATTAGTAATCGGGAAATCCTGGCCTGGATTAGAGATAGGGTTGGGATGTAGTAACAGGTGTATATTATATAATAGTAAGATTCGTATGTGAGTAATGCACCTTGTGTTTGTGCACTGCTTACCGACATGCAAACAGTATAAAAAAGGCAAAGGCGCATGCGTTTAGACTTAGTTAACCATAGCTACTGAACTCCCCAAAGGAGGAGTCAAGTTCACAATCATCATCCAAGGTAATTACACACTCCTAAGGATCAGTCTAAAATACATCCAAGACATGGTTTCCACGAAGGTCATTGACAGCTATAGCAACTTACTCCTTCCTGATATCCTGTCTACACATCTATATAAATGTATACACACAGCCATGCCTGATAGGCTGGAAAATGCAAACCATACCAGTGTATGTATGTCAAAACTGCATTATACAGTAAGTGAAAGAAGCTGCTGTTTACAAATACAGCATTGAGAAACCAGGAGTGAAAGGCCACTCTCCTCAGCATAAACATGCAAATAAGGCACCTTCAAGAACCCACACAGAGCAACCATGCTAAGACTATACACAACAACATATCCAGGAATAACCAGAAGGCTCTCTTCATGTACATCTGCAAACTGATATTTCTAACTCAGATGTATTTGGATCAGATTGTGTATGGTAGCACACACACTGACCCAGTGTAACTTCCAAACCTGATAGAGACACGTTCGGCTGAAAAGTGTCTCCCCTGATACCACCACACCTAGTACACACCATGTGTGTAACAATCACTTCCAAGCTGTGGTATCTACAATCACAAAGTTATTACTGCCTTCTCCAAGACTAGCAGCACAGTCTCCATGGGATCAGATGGCATTCTGGCCTGTGTTCTTCGCTTCAACAGTAAGCTACTCCCCTAGGCACCATAGCCAACCACAGTCTGAATACTGTCCACAATGAATGGAATACAGTAACCATTTTCCAACTACACAAGGGATGATTGGCAAAATACAAGTGTAATTATAGAACCATAACTTTATGCATCTTCTGCCATAAGGCAATGGATAAAATTTGCATGCATCTCAAACACAGGGAAATAGGTGACCTCTAAACATTAGATGCGTTCCAGTTAGGTGTTTCCAAGGATAAGCTGTGGCTGCAAAACCTAGTGAGATTCAAGACTATGACCAGAGATATAGAAAACATCAGAGCTGTGCACACATCTTATCATAACTTGGCCAAGGCCTTCATCACAAGCCAACATTTGTTCTCAGTGGGAAACTAACCAAGATGAATATCAAATTATATGTTATCAGTTGGTTTACAAATGGGATCACAGACCAACAGCATTCAATCACAGTGCAAGACTTCACCTCAAGCAGCAGACATGTCACCTGTGTGTTAACAGAAGTGTTAGTGCTGTTGCCCCACATGTTTGACTATATGTCTCAGAAGTCCTTAACAAAACAGAGGATATGTGGTACTAATGACTGCTGACAAAGCCATGAGTGTTACATGAACTTCACAGAAATGCATCAGCATACCCTGTGGTAATAAGAAATGTTCCTGCTTATTATAAAATAATCATGAGTAGACTACTCCCCACGTCTGTATTGATAGACTTTGGTATACATGTCAACTGCAACCGGGGTCTACTGTGGGGAGGTAGACAGTCTACATCTTACATCTGATTAGCAACACCATTAAATCAATAACAATATATGTTAGCAGTCCCCTATACCCATCCCTCATTGGACGTATTAATGAATATAATCCTCCCTTTGATATGTATTCTACCAAACACCTGCACCAACTTGACAAACCTCAGACATGTCTGAGTAATAAAACATCAGAGGGTCTCCAACACATCTTCTGTGGGCAGACTGACATAGCTGTCACTGTGTGCAGTATCATACAGAAAGCTTTGAGGCAGATTATGTATGCCTTACAGAGTTATCTGTGGCCAAAATGGGTTGACAATGTTGCATGTGAAAAATTCTTCTAAATGAAATTTAAAGGTCATGCTGCTAAACGCTAGGAATCTTAGCATGAAACTGCACTCATTGCAAGCATTCATCACCTTGGAGGATGCTGACATTTGTGCAGTCACTGAAACCTGGTTCAAAGCTGCGGTGAGCACCCCAGCCTTACCAGGTTACTCATCCTACCATACTTTCAGACCCCAAACACAGGGCTACAAAGGCAAAGGAGGTGGAGTTTCAATATTTGTCAAAGACATACACATCTCCAGCTGGTCAAACAGTATGATGCACAGGAGACACTCCATTCGCAGTTAACTGTTGACAAAACATCTTTTCAAATCATAGCTAGCAATATACCCCCAACCATGACTCATGACACCCACTCATCCTATCTGGACTTACTTGAATCCATCAAGATTCAACTCTCTACGCTGATCCTGGGTGACTTTAACTACCCAACCATAGAGTGGAAGACCTTCACTAGCCCAAACACAAACTCCCAGGGATTCCTTGACTTTGTCAGCTGGTTGATACCCCCATGAGAGGTGAAAATATCCAGGACCTGGAACTACCCAACATGAGTAGCCACTGTAGCACCCCTACAGTGTCATCCTCCTTGTTAAGAACCAACCATAAAGCAATAACATTCAAAGTCACCATCTTCCCTACTCCCTCCTCCCCCCGTCAGGATCAAACAAATAAACTTTTCCAAAGCTGACTATAATCTCCTGAGAGCAGGTATAAGCAGCTTCACAGCCACTGTCCCTTCAGTTAGAGCTAACACTAATGTCCAAGCCTACACCAAAAAAATATATGAGAACCGACACAGCTGTATGAACTCAGCAATACATGGCAGGACCAAATCATCTACCTCAAGGAAGAGTAAACCTGTCTGGTGGACAGCAGCAATAAACAAACTCTATAATAAAAGGAAAAAATTGCTGTCCAGGACCATGAAGGAGCAGGTGCCAAGCTGGAAGTAATCTCTCTTTTGTCTGAACAAGCAAATAAGGTCACTGGTGAATTCCTCTAAGGCTAACTTTGAGTCCAAATTGGCCACATCCACTAAAGACAATCACAAGGCCTTCTTCACATACATCCACAATCTCAAAGGTAACACCAAAATCTGCTCTGAATTGGTGGTCAATAACACCACATACACAAATGCCATAGATATAGCCAACCTGCTGGCAGACAGGTTCAATGAAAACTTCACCCCCTGCCCCATCAGTAAACAAGTACATCCCCAGCACCTGCCCCCTCCGCTCATCACCAGGGAGCAGGTCTTTAATGCCCTCTCAAAGGCAAAAAATGCAGTCTCCATGGATCCCAACAACATCACTGGCTGCATGAACCCAGGCCTGAACTCTCAGTTCCATTAGGCACTGTATTCAACCAAAGCATGAGCACCGGCTTCATCCCAGCTGAATGATTGACATCTACTGTCATTCCTCTGCACAAAGGTGGAACGTCCACTGACCCAGGAAATTATAGGCCCATCAGCCTAACTAGCCTGATCTGCAAGACCATGGCATGCACTATCATAGACCTTATAAACAAGGACACTGGCAACCTCCAAATGCTTGAACCCACACAGTTTGGTTTTGTCAAAGGGAGATCATGCCTGTTAACCTTAGTCATCTTCTTCAAAACAGTCATAAAAGCCATGGACAAGGGGAAGATGGTGCACACCGCCTACCTTGACCTAGCCAAAGCCTTCGACACTATTCCCCACTCGGGCATAATAGATAAACTCTCCCAGCTAGGCATCAACCCATATGTTACCTGGCTCACTGACAGAACCTACTCAGTCAAAATAGGGGAAGCCGCCTCTAGTAGTAGACCCATAATAAGTGGTGTACCCAAAGGTTCAGTCTTGGGGCCACTACTGTTTGGGATATACTTTTCCAAAACCAGTGGTCTGTGACTGACCAAGTCTGCAGATGACTGCAAGCAGGATGCTGTCTTAAATTCCTATAGTGATGTGAACATCCTCCAAGAGGGTCTTGCCCAAACTAATGACTGGTGCCAAAGCATGGCCTCAAACTGAATGCTAAGAAATGCATCATTATCCCCTTTGGGGAAAATGGTGTCCCTATTAATTATCATATTAATAATGTACTAAGCATGCAATCATTCATGAGCAACATGGGCACCCAGTTTGATAGCAACCTGACTTTTGACCACCACTTTACCTCCGTTATAGAGAAGGTTTTCTATGTGGCCCAACTCATAAGTAAGGGTATTTCATCCAGGAACAAGGAGGTCATAATATCCCTGTACTCCTCCCTTATCAGACCCATTATCGAGTATAATGCCCCCTTCAGTGTGTACCTTGCCAAGCACATGCAGCAGCTGGAGATACCACAGAGGTTCTTGACCAGGAAAATCCCATGTCTCAACACCTATCCCATACAGATAGGCTAAAAGCCCAGTCCTTCTACTCAGTCTCATACAGACTGCTCAGAGGTGACCTGTGTCTGGCATACAAGGCCATCTCAGACCCAGCCTTAATGGATTTGCTGCATATCTGTAAGTCAAACTCCATTCAAGCAACCCACATGCAAGGCCTCAACCTTGTCTGTGATATTAATAGAACTTATTGGTGGGATTGATTTGTGTCCCAAAGACTCCCCCATCTGTGGAATGGACTCCCTCTCTATGTCAAGCAGAGCACCTCACTAGCCCTCTTTAAAAGGAACCTGGACAACTGGATGAGAAACAGAAAATACATGCCTGGGATCCCACCTGTGTCCCTGCTGGAGAGGGGAACGTTTTTTGTTTGGCCCTGACAAAGAGGGGTCAGGGGAGATGGTGACTTTGAAACTGATCACTTTATGGCCAGTTTCTACCAAGGAGGATGACACTGCAGGGGTGCTACTGTGACTACTCATGCTGGTTAGGACCAGGTTCAGGATATTTTCACCTCTCATAAGGATGGCGACCAGATGATCCAATGCATTGACAATGACAAAGTTGAGAAATTTCTGGGCATTCATGTTTGGGCTAGAATAACTCTTCCACTCTATGGTTGGGTAGTTAAAGTCACCCAGGATTCAAGTAAGTCCAGATAGGCAGAGTGGGCATCCTGAGTCATGGTTGGGGTTCTATAGCTAGATATGATTTGAATAGGTGTTTTGTCAACAATTAGCTGCACTTGGAGTGTCTGCTGTGCATCATACCATTTGACCAGCCTGGAGGCGTAAATGTCTTTGATAAATATTGAAACTCCACTTCCTTTGGCTTTGTACCCCTCTGCTTGGGGTCTTAAATTATGGTAGGATGAGTAACCTGATAAGGCTGGAGTGCTCTAAGCAGCTTTCAACCAGGTTTTAGTGACTGCACAAATGTCAGCATCCTCCAGGGCAAGGAATGCTTGCAATGAGTGCAGCTTCATGCTAAGACTCCTTGCGTTTAGCAGCATGACCTTTAAATTTTGTTTAGAAGAATTTTTCACATTGTTAATTTTGTGTACATGACTTTACCTAAAAAAGGCACTATGGGGGAGGCAAGAGCCTTTGCCAGGAGCCTGAAGCCCAGGGGAAACAGATGAAAGCCATTCCTGGCAAAGAATCGTGGCCTGTCAATCATGTCCTCCCAGGCTGTGAGGTACTGGATCCCCTTGGAATGACACCAGAAACTAAACCAATTGTTAAAGTCAAACATTTTCTTTTTGTATTGAGGCATCATTCTGGGTGATGGTAGGATACTGCTTAAGGCTAGGGACATACCTGCATGGGACACATATTCAGCGAGCTCAGTCATGTATCTCTTCATATAACTGACAAACCAGGAACCAGACTGGTGAAAATAAACTATAAATACACACATCTGAGGTAGCAAGTGCACGATGAAAAAATAGGCCAGTAAAATCCAGAATTTATTAAGGTTAAGTGATTTCATTCCCAAGTTGGAACTTTATCAGAACCTGATGGTCTGACGAAGTTCCAACGTGGGGACGAAAGCGCTTAACCTTAATAAATTCTGTTTTTTACTGGCTTGTTTTTTCATCATGAACTTGCTACCACAGGTGTGTGTATTTCTCTCTTCAGGACTCAAGTCATTCACACCAACATGGACTATGACAGGGTCATAACAGTATCTGTTTGTAAGAGACTTGAGTGCATGCGTGATATGGCAGATTCTGGCATCTGACAAGCAACTTACCGTGACTTTCTCCTTGTCTAGCCTGGTGAGAGGCGCATCTGTGTGTGTCATGATAGAATCTCCTATGACTAGTATGTTGGGTTTGTGGCTGGGCCTTACAGGCTGTGAGACACAGGTGTGTGTACTATGTGTGATGCTTGGTGCTGTGGGCTGTGATGTGCATGTGTGTTTTTGTTACAGAGGTCTCTTTTGTTTAGGTATGTTTTTGTTGAGAACATTTGCATATGTAGGAGTGTGTTGTACAGGTGTGGATGGCGTTAGTGGTGTTGTGATCATAGTGTTTGCAAAGACAACCTTCTCAGTGTCAGAGGTACTCGCTTGTGACTGAGACAGCAAGGATTCTAGGTTCTTAATGTAATTGCATCTTTCACATATTGTGTTCCTAGGTGGTAGTAGTTGAAGATTGTCCCTGTACATAAGGCAGTTGCTACAATGTCTCAGGATGCCCATATCAACCAGACTGGCAGGAGAAACCATAAGAAATTATCCATCCATGGTTGTCAGAATCTGTGGAAGAGAGGTCAGGGGTAGCAGAGTGGGTACTATCTTAAGAGAGTACCTGTAAGTGTGAGTAGGGCTGGATAAAATTAATACAGTAGCTGCAAGTGAGGGCCTTACTTACACAGGAGTACTGGTAAGGGACAAAATGCAGCTGAGATACCTTGCAAAGGGTTAAAACAATGAAGACGCAGTGAGGGAAGTGCAAACAAGCACAAATCCATGCAAATGCAGGGTTTAAATACCACAAAAATGAAAATAAAATAGAAACACTGGAATTGACCAATCAACCCTTGTCCCTGAGCTCTTAGCTCAACACCCTATGCCAGACCACTTCCAACCAGCTCACTTACTCCCACTAAGTGCAGGCAAGTCTCATCCAACACAAGATGGCATAACAGGAAACACAGGAATCACAGAAATAGATCTGGATACAGCAAAACCTGCAACCAGACTACGCTAAAGATATTTAAACTCTGTTTAGGTTGATTTAACACAGAAAAACCGATATATGCTTAATTATAACAGTAGCAAACAAGAGCAAACCAATTTAAGCAAATTAACTAATTAACCAATAAAAAAGCTCAAAACTGAGACTCGTTCCAGCAACCTTCAGCCAGATAGGTTCTAACTGCAGACTCCTGCCACTAGGGTGCAGAGGAACCCTCTCCAAAAAAGATGGCCTAGATTGGTGCTCAAGTTGTACAGTCAGAGCTAGATTCAGAATGATCTCAATCTAGTCTATGCTACAGCAAACAAGCTGCACCAATTTCAGAACAAAACAGTTTAAATAAGCAGGCGCAATAAGCCTTCAACCAGCAATTCCCAGATCAGAAGGGCAGAATCAACCCTCTCCTCCCACAAGAGTGTATACCACAAACCTTCTTAATGTAAAATAACTGGCCTGAGCCCAAGTGCTTAAAACAGAACTAAGACACTTTTAGAATTACAGACACACTAAGCCTTCAACCAGCAATTTGCAACTTAGAAGGATATAAACTACCTCTCCTGTCACAAGAGTGTAAACCACAAGCAGTTTAAACAGATATAACCTTCCTAATGTAAAACAACTGGCATGAAGCCAAAGTGTTTAAACCAAAAGGCTTAAAATAACAGTTACAATTTAATCAGGCTACTAACAAGCAGTAATAAATGCAGCAGAATAAATGCAATTGAATGCTTTTAAGAACAAGCAGCAAAAGTAAAATAAAGTAAGAAGAAACACAAATACAGTAAAAGCAGATGAATAAAGTACATTTTTTTAGGTTAAGTGGGAAGGGAGGAAACAATATAATTCAAGGCTGAGAAACTAAGGGGTTGGGCCTTCGCAAATGATCTTTTTCTACTCAGTAAAATGAGCTGATGAGATGGGACTGGGAGGAGTGTCCAAAATGAGATTTATAGTAGGGACAGACAACTTAAAAGCCACCAAATTTAAGAACACAAGGAGAACTAGGTGGGTGAGAGGGAAAATACAGCCAGAAATTAATGATATTCAGAGCAAGCAGGCCACATTCTATATCTACAGTAACTGCAATGTTAACAAGAATGTGGCTGACAACCTCTAAATGACCTTAAAACTGCAGCTATCTTAAATACCCCCACCAAAACAGCAACATGACACACATTAAAACTATATACACTATTACAGAATGAATGCAACTGTATTCTACTGATGATCTAACAAAGTCTACCTAGAAGCTCCTCCTGAGATGCAGGAGTGGCACCCATGTCTAGAACATACTGGCTGATCGACTGCTGGTAGCTTTCCTGTCTGACAATGTTTGCCAGGAATTTCTTGGTGGTGGTGAGGGGTTATTTTCCTGCAGGCCCACCACTGGTGACTTGATGATCATGTGCCACTTCAGCAGCATGCCTCCTTGCAGCATGGATCATGTCCATGGCTCTGTGTCACACCTGCTCATAGCTGTGATTCTGTCACCCAGTTGCACTGATATTTTGGACCAATTTGTCCCAGAGGGCTTCATGCTGTGACATATTGGCCTGCCTCCTGGACATCAGGACTGCATGACAGAATTCTTCAATGATGATGTCATTCTCTGTCTCAGAAAACAGGGGGCTTACACCGAGCAGGCATATTGTTTACTGAAAGACAACATAATGATAACACATATAAGGATCACATAAGTACAAATAAACTGTGTACAGATAAAGCAGTAGGGGAAGGCTCTCAGTATTCACCACTTTATTACGAATTGAAGATTCAACAGTGAATAACAAATAACACGGGGGCTAGAGTACCATGATGAAGGCATCCTTGTTTGTACCATAACAGATACTCATTTATGCTCACACATCCAACACAACAATTCATTCTAGTTTGTGCCATAGCAGAGACTCATCTCCCCCACCACCACCCCCCCCAAAAAAAAAAACAATATAACAGGCTATGGGACAAATGTGCTAACCAAACAACAGTGTAAATTCAAAAGTGCTCTCAAAGGACCTATCCATGAAACATATGTGCACAGTTATCACGCAGCATTAGACATCTGTAACTCTGAAATGAATGGCAAACAAGGCCATGTCATGAGTACAGTTCTAAAAAATGTTTACGGATTAACTTCACATCATTCCTATGTACATTTCAATATATGCATTATTTAGTCAACAAAATGGATATATACCTGATGGAGTACAATACTCTTCTGTCGAAATATACTGTTCCAAAATAAATGTGTCACTGAGTTTGAATTCTGAAACAACCCTCATCCACATTTGTTTGCCTAGTTACACATTTGCCTTTTTATAATGGTGTACATTTGTAATTGATTGCATCTGACTTAGTCTATGCCTCAGATATACTAAGTGTAGCAGGCACTGCTAAATTGCATGCTAATCAGCCAATCCTGTGAAGCTACCCAACAAAATATAAGGCATCAATGTAGACACTATGCCCTTTCTTATATGTGCAGTGAGGAAATAGTGGAGTACAGATACAACAGAAGTACTGACAGATTGTTAGTAGCGGCTACAATTTACATACATTTGTGTGTGCAACAAGCTGAAGCCAATGCTGTTGTTGCTGCCAATAGCCATAGACAGAGAGGGTGAAGACTGCAGGCCAACAACATAGTAGATGAACTGTGAGACCTCTGGCAGTCTTGAGTCAGATACATTGCCAAATGCATGGAACCCATCCCAGTGGAATATAAGGTATGTGTTTAAGTTAGTATGTTAGACACAGGTACCATTAACAGACTACCAAGGGACAAGCTTGGTGTTTCATCGGCATCAGCATCCAGGATCTTCCAAAAATTCCTGCATGCTATGCTACAACATGGCAGAGGGCACATATATTTTAACACAAGTTCGAAGGAGAGGATCACAAGTATGCTACAACTGTAACATATATTGCACTACTCTCCTGTAATGTGCGCCATACATCACAGTCATGTGCACAAGAGAACAACAACTGGGGAACAGTGTAGGGTCTACATTAACCATAAGGTCTACCACCTGAACAGCTGCCAAGTCATGTGTTATGTCATGGGGATCATGTGGAATGTGTGTGCTGGCAAACCTTGCAGTTAGCATGATTTCCATGTGTACCACATTCCCCAACTGCACCAGATGCGTGTGATGGAGATATCTCCAAGGCTCACTTAGGTGTGGATGCATGCTATGCACTAGACTCATGGCTGAGGAAACCCATCTGAGATGCAAACACACACACACACACACACACACACACACACACAAACACTGTAATGAGACACACAGTCCAACCAGTAATGCCCTACAACATGTTTTTCAGCTACTGCACTCACAGTGCCGGTGCCTACATATCTCTGTCCTGGGCACCATTACAATCCACTAACATGTCCCTCAATGCTCATTGTATGTGCTATGCTATCCAAGTTACTATAGTGGAAACAGCTGCAGCAGGATCATCAAGGGAACACATCCCACCAACAATGCCAAGATGACCACAGCCACAGGCCCATGATGACTCAGGAGAGAAACAAACAGCAGTTGTGGTTGTAGGCAGACATAGCCATGTTCAGTAATTCCTTGCATTGGCTATGAGACAAGCCATAGCACACTGACTCAACACTTAGGAGGCTAAAACCATAATCTGACATTACTATACATCTGTACTACAGATGCATTAGAGATGACAGTTTTCAACCATAACTAAATCATACAACAGGCACGATGACAGCCATGTAGGGTAACCAGCCCAACACAGCCTTTTAGTGCCATAGCAGACACATATATTTGCTCCCCCACTCCCAAAAGCACAGTCAATACTTATTTTTGACATCCAACCTGTCTTTCCTTAGTTGGCAGCCGCATAACATATTATTCCCAGTTAATATCCTTTGACATTGTAAATGCAACGGCATTGAATGCTGTACATACTGGATGTCCCAGACTACTGGACAGATAATTGATGAATGACCAAGGAACACAGATGTGTAAAATAGTGCTGTAAATTTGCAAGCAAACATCATAACGGGGAGTGTAATCAGTTACTCCAGTAGTGTAAAAGTGAAACATGTCACAAAATGTGCAGGTAACATGTAATGTTTTATTATGACTGTACATTATTTTCAGTTTGATTGTGTGCTGCACATCCCTCGCAGAATGTCCAGATGTTGGACTCATATATCTCATCTGTTTCTCATACAATTGTGGTCGTCTGTCAAATCACTAGCAAATCACTGAGGACTGAGGTCAGGGACTGATGGCACACATTTGAGTTTGTGACTTCATATCCTTCAGAGCAGTGATGCTAATGCATAACCTGTTATTCTATCCACTTCCTAAGTATGTAGGAGCAATATTCCCTATTTATAGGCCTTTGTCCCATCCCCCACCCCCCACTAATTGTGCCTTTGTCCAGATTCCCTGCTCTAAGATGTTGAAAGGTATTGTGCTGGATGTATATTGCTGCTTTCTACAAAGGTGTATGTGTGAAACACAGGGTTAAGGCACCCATCCTGTGTTTGACATGTGCATCAGATGTTGAATTGGATTGTAAAACTATGTGGGGATATTTCCTGTGTAGTTACATAGTCTAGCAGTGTATGTGATACACTGATTTTATATTCTGCCTACTATCACTTTTTTTTCTCAATATTTAGAGTTTGCATGTTGCTGCACTTAGCACAAACAGCATCAGCTATGCACAGTTGGTTTGCATGCACAGCAGCAGTGCACAAACCTCAGAAGTTGACCACGCAGGTAGTAGATGGGAACCAGACATCTAAAAATAGTCCTGTGAAGCATTCTCTTAATTTCAGTCTGTATAGCGCAAATCAACTAAGTGCTGTTGCATTGTGTGTAACAGTGAGAACCTCAGGATAAATATTAATGCAGTGGATCTTCATGTAACTTCTCCTGTAGCTGTGGATGTTGTGTTGGCCTGAAGTTCGCATGGTCCTGGGGTCTAATACAATGATTGCAACTTGTATTTTACCAATGTACCCTTGCATTACATTGCAATGTAATTAAACATACACATGTATTCTTTAATGCTTCCACTGGCAACAGCTGTGAGTGTAGGACTACCATGTATAAGTGCCATGGTTCTACTGTAGCAGACATCTCTCTTTTTCAGTGGTGTCACAGCTCACATTATATTCACCCTGAGTTATAGAAGTTGCTTAGTATTTGCCATATCCTAAGTATTTTTCTGATGCATGATACAGCAATATTGTCAGCTGTATAATGATATGATAATATCTACATTAATGAACTTTATTTTATTGTTTCCTATCGCTCAAACACAGGCAACGTGTTTGGCAATTCTAAGCAGCACACACCATTTTCGGACATTGGAAAGTCCAATAGTGTGCATTCTCAGTATCTGTCATAACTGGAACTAGTGAGAAAAGTCATTATACATTGGTGTTCATATGTATTGGGCATGTCTGGGGTTCAGGGAGAGGTTCTGAGATTTTGGTCTCAAAGGTGGGGTGTGCAGGAATCCAAAGTGTCTGTTGGACTCCTAGTGAATGATTATGGCCCCTGGCTGCTGAAGGAGCACTATCATGGATCAGATTACAGATCAGATGCATGGAATAGTTTGACCCAGTATCTGCCCAGTGTTACCGGTATCCCCCACACTGGGAAAGAGTGTAAAAGTCACTATTGGGACCTCAGGATGAGGAACAGGGATACCCTCGACCATTGGATAGAGGAATGCAGGAATGATACCATTCCACAGATGTGTAAGTGTCACTTATAGGCACTGCTTTTAGGAGGTAGCTGCTGCATATGTTAATTATTGGTGTTCCTAATAGTATTCTGTTATGTGCTGTTTTTCCCACAGCTAATGCAGAACAGCTACTGGATGTGCGGACCTATGAAGAAAGAATGAGAAGGATGCGAGACGCAAGTGGTATGTATGCTTCCAAACAGTACTGTTATTTTAGAATTAGGAGTAAATACAGCTTATTGTGGTAAACAGTTGTGTCACACTAAGGATGCAGTTTTCCACTGTAAAGCAAAAGCATGTATGCATTAGTATGCTACTTAGAACAACAGACCAGTATTACAGAATAGACAGGGGTGGTAATTTAGAAAACCACATGTCCAAAGTGTGCAGTACTTGTTTACGTTGACATAAATATTGTAATGTAAGGTATGATCTATAAACGAGGGACAATAAGAGCATGCTGCAGATTGTTATCATTATAACATTGAACCTGTATCTATAAAGTATAAAAGGAAAGAGTGCTTGCATTATGCTGTATTCCAAAGGAAAGGTACAGTATCACAAAAATACTGCTTGCAGGCACAAATACCACACTCCTCATATTTAAAACCATCCTTTTGAAAACTGTTTTAGGTTACCATCAGTAAAAGTACAGTACTGTTATGTATTCATAATGATAGCATTAGAAGTGCAGACCTCTACAGCTGTCGCTCCTATGGCCTGCTGTCAGATCTAATCAGTGTACATATGCATACATGCAATACATGTCCGCAGGAATGATTGTTGGATGCAATATGATCTGCACTGTAGTGTGTCTGTGTTAGCAACAGGGTCGTATTCAAAGTAATAAAGGTATTTATTAGCATTTTGTATGACTGAAAGCAAAATGTATCAGAATATTGTACATTATTTATAGAAGGTTTGGTATATTATCTCTGTGGTTACTAATGTTATTTCTTTTTTTTTTCTCACCCCACTCCTTTTCATTTTTTTTATGTTATTCATATGTTTTATTATTATTTGTATTATTATGATATATATAACTATATTTTTCATTATCATAATTTTTTATTGCCTATGGTTTGTTTATTATGCATAATCTTCTATTGTTTTTCTGCTAAATACCTTTTCATTTCATATTATTTTTTATTGTGTTTGTAATTCTATTATTTATTATTTTTGTATTAATTTATTATTATATGTTTACATTTTATTTAATGTTATTCTGTCCATTATTTCGTGTTATGTTTTATTTCAATATGGAATTTTAATTGTATTTATGTTATTACTACAGCATGGCAGGGTAGATCAGTTCCCCATGGTTCACCTACACTCTCAACACTGACTACAGCACCAAGGCCCAGTATTTCTGGGCTGCAGCCTGGCAGTAACTCCCCTGCTGCCCTTGCCGTACCTGGACCTTTAGGTAGTTCTCCCCCAGTGGATAGGCCTGTGTTTCCATCTGGGAGCAGAGGCAGAGGGGGATGATTTTGTCATCTGTGCTGAACTGCCAGCTCTGATGCATAGGACTGTGCACCACACAATTGGTACACTCCTACACCAAGTGGAGACACTGCTCTTCATCATCATCCTGAATAATACAAGGGCATGCAGACATCACACACTGTGGCCATCGGAGCAGTGAGGTGACAGTGATAAAAGTCCAGTGGGTGATGACTCGATTCTCGCTGTCACCAAACATGATGTTCATAGGTTCGCAATTCCCCCACCCCCATCCCCACTCCAAGAAAGGTGTTCACCCCCTCTTGTGCCCTTCATTGAACCAGTCTCTTGTCTTGTATGCTTTGTTTGTCTGCAAATGCTTCCTCATCTTCCCAACTTGCCTGCCCCAGACTTGCCTATGTCTCTTCCCCATCATTCCACTCTCTCCTTAAAAAAAAAGAAAAAGAAAAAGGGCACCTGTCCCAAAAAAAATTTCGACCCATACATAGATCTCAATTTCACACACGTTTACTTGACACACTTAATTTGGGCCAGTTGGCTTCGCAAAACAATTATGTTGTTACCCCTCTCTGTAGAGATGATAGTCCAAATTCAACTAACAAACTGTGCATGTACCCAGTTGTTACTGTTAAAGAAATGGATAGCTATGTTTTTTATCTACACCCTTCCTGTACATTCCTGACTTCCTTTCACTTTGATTTTCCCCTGCTTGCTCCCCATTTCAACACTTTCCTATCTTCTCCCATTAAGTGTTAGGGAACTATAATTAGTTACAGTTTTTCTACCATCAGTGTGAAATCTATCTTACAGTGTTATTTTCATAATTTCTGTGTGTGAAACTCTCTGGTTTATTAGAATCAGTTATTCAGTGTATACATGTTTTAAATCATTTTATTTATTATTAAATATTTTACTACTTTTAATTGTGGCTGGTTATATAGAAAGTACTTTTAGTAACCCAAGAATGTTTATGCTTATTGTGATAACACCAGGGCCACTCCGAAAAGCCTTACTGCTACCATTTATATCAGTATTTATTTTACCCAATATAACTGAACACCCCTTTTGAAGAGTATTGTGGTATATGACTGGTGGCGGCCATTACTTTGTAATATGGGAAAGACGACATAGCAGGTAAATCTGTGCCAGTCTTTCCCAAGAGTGTTTGTATGTGTGAATATCAAATATTTAAGAGTGAGTGTGTCAAGTACCTAGAACTGGGACACAGTGCTCTGCAGTAGTTAGTGTAAAGACTCATTTGGGGACCTGAAGTGAAGCATATAGTCCAGTCCCATGTTTGAAGGCTGTTCCTGGTGTACTCTTAGGAGAAATTATTTATTTCTATCTCTGCTTTCAGTAACACTCCCTTACTGGAGACAGTGCTGAGGAATGAGGCTCCTAAGGTACTATCCCAGGTTTAAGTAAGGGTCATCACATTATTTGGTGCCAGCAGTATGTTTTTTTAATTGAGCTTTAGTAGCCTGTGGGTAGTTGTCACTGAGACGTGCACTCTCGACAGCCACAAGATAGACATGCAGAGTTTCATTTCATAACAGTTCTAATTATTTTTCAGTCAGTTTTAATCATGGACAGCAGGCAAAGATGTCAGCAGAGGATTACAGCAAGCTGATCAGGAAACAGTTGTCAAAGGTGTGTGAAGCCAAAGGACTGTTGCATGCCAACCTGACCAAGGAAGCAGTGATCTCAGCCTTAGTCACAGCCACAGAGCAGACCAATAGCTTGGAGAATATCCAGTTTGGCACTGGGGATGAGCAGCTGGTGGGCTAAATGGCCCCTTTTCCACTCCCCCTTGGCCTGCTTTTAAAATGTCCCTGATCAGTCTTGTTCCTAAGAAGCAGAATGGTGAATTCAGGTTGCTTCATCTTCTGTCACATTCCATGAGAGCTTCAGTCAATGGCTTTATTGACAGCGAGCTGGCCAAGGTACTTTACTCTTTCCTGGATCAGGTGCAGAGTTTATTTTGGGCTATTCCAACTGCTGGGTCTGCAAGCTGCACATTCAATCCCCTTTCCGGCTTCTTCTTGTGAGACAGAAAGATTGGCCTTATTTAGGTTTTCAGTTTAAGGGAAATATTTGTTTGACACTGCAGTGCCAATGGGGTACTGTGGCTTATTTTACTTTCCAGCTGCTTGTCACAGCCTTGCATTGAGGTTGGCAGTAGCAAGCACCCCATCAATAGTCGATCCACTACCTAGATGATTTCTTGATAGTGGGGGAGGGTCATGATGGGGCTTTGGAGGTGATGTCTGTCTTTAAGGAGCTTTGTTCTGATTTGCAACTACCTTTGGCCAATGAAACGTCAGAAGGGCCGAGCCGAGCCTTGACCTTCTATGTTTGGAAGTTGATACCATCGATGATAACTCCTTCAAACTTCTGTTGAACAAGATACAGCAAGACTGGCATTTACCTTGGAGATTTTTGAGGGCTAGCAAAGCTCGCACGAGGGAAATCATGCAGCTCCACTGTTTGCTGACTTTTACCTGCAGGGCAGTCTCTCTGGGCAGGAGCTTTCTTTGGTCTGTTTCTGACCTGTTGAAAGAGGACAAGCCCAAACATTACTTTGTATGGCTGACCAGAAGGCTCAAGTATGATCTTCAATTCTGGTTCACATTTTTGAATCAATTCGATGTCTTTCTGGCAGTCCCCTTGGATTTCTTCCAGGGACCCTGAGCTCTTCATGGATACAGCAGGGGGTCTGGTATGGGAGACTGCTTCCAAGACAGCTGGTTTACTGAAAGAAAGCCAGAGAATTGGTCTAAGAAGAGGAGGAGGGACATCACGTTTTTGGAAAAATTCCCCATCTAGGTGACGGACTTTATGTGGAAGGACAGGTTACACAACGGAAGGGTGTTTTTTCACGTGGGCAATTCCTCAGTTGCTCATGCCCTCAATAAATGGTCCTCCAGGTCCAAGTGGGTTCACTCTGTTATCAAGCTTTTAGTTCTGTTGAGTTTAAAGATTAACTTGTTTTTCTCTAGCATGCATGTGCCTGGTCATCATAAACCCATAGCTGATAGTCCTTCCCATTTTCAGTTCACCAGGTTTCACTAGTTGGCTAAGCATGCAGATCTGAAGGGCACAGCAGTTCCTGTGGAGTATGTCTAATTGGAAAAGAACAGTACTGATTCTGATCAGATCGTGGGCCAGCAATACCAAGAAGGCATATTCTTCTTCTCTTCAGGTATTAAAGACTTTCTATAGGTCTTTGCCCTCTGGTCTCAGGACATGGAACTTGCAGTTGATCCTTCAGTTCTTAGTAGCCAGTCATCAGCAGGCAATTAATCTAAAACTTTTAGGGCACACTTAGCAGCTCTGAGATAGTTGGAGCATTTCTGGGGCTTTCAGAATGTGTCTGGCCACTGGCTAACTGGCAGGTTGCTCAGAGGGCTTGAGAATGTTCATGGGCTTTCCTGGGATTCCAGAAAGCCTATTGGGAGACAGCTTCTCCCTCTTATTGTTTTGGATTTGTTTAAGACTTTATATGACTTTCATACTTTTGTTAAATTAGCTGCTTTATTCACGTCCCTGTATGCAGGTGCCTTTCATGTTAGTGAATTACTCATTTACTTTTTATCCTCAAAGATTTTATACTGATATGGGTAAAGGTATCTAAGATAGATCAATCTGGTAAAGGACATCACCTTCAACTGGACAAGGCAAAGGGTTTGGCCAATTGCCCAGTTCACTGGGTCAGATTGCTGTATAGTATCATTCCCAAGAGAAGTAGGTCAGGTACGTTTTTTGCATGGGTGTCTGACAGGCCATTTATTCTGTTGGAGGTTAATTTACTACTTAGAAATGCCATGGTGGGCAGGGGATTCATCCACAGGGCTATTCCTCACATTCCTTTTGGATAGGTCGCAATTCTGACATGGCAATGGAAGGGCATTCTGTCAAGAAGCAAAAAACAAAATTGGCCAGCACTCTTTCTCAGCAATAAAAACAATTTTATTGTACAATCTGCACATTTTTATTTATTTAGTTGTTTAATTTAATTTTATTTTAACATTTGCTTACTGGGAAAGTTTGATTTGGAACAAAGCCAATTTTCAGCGAAAGCCCAGGGAGCAATGCTCGAGACACACGTCTTTTTAGAAACATATATGAATGTTTCCATTCAAAGCATACAGGTTTCAGCCAAAAGGCCTTCTTCAGTGCTGAAACATTTAAACAAATGTGTGGATGTAATATTACAATAGATAAATAAATAACCCAATAGCAAAACCCCACCTCTGTTTAATAACATCACCAATCTCAAAATGTCATTCAATCCAGGAGTAAACAGAGCACCCAAATGAATTATCCAGGTGTGTTCTTTACTGTTTAATTTGTCATGCCATCCTAACTTATTAAATCTTTTATAACATATCTTATGAAGCAGCAGTATGTTTAAGAGTGTGTTTATATTAGGAACTGGTGGGACGATAATTTCTAATGTCACTAAGATGTTCAAAAATGCAGGTTTTAAATTGTTTATGGGTTTGTCCCACATAAAAAGCAGAACAGCTACATTCAATCAGATATATCACCCATTCTGAAACACATGAATTAAAATATCTGATGTCAAAAATACGGGTTGTATTAAAAAATGATAAAATGCCTGTTTTTTTCTAAGTAGATTACAAGCAGAGCAATGTCCACAAGGTTAACAACCCACCAAATGTGCATCTTTAGTAGTTTGTTGTACAACAAAATCTGGCCAAAGAGCTTTTTTGAAATGATTTAAATAATTGCCTATGGTTTTTCCCACTTCTGAAAGCAAAACAGCAACATGATGGGAACAATTGTGCTAACCTATTATCAGATAAAAGAATACCCCAATGTTTATCAACTAAACCACAAAAATATGAGGAATTGCTTCCAAAATTAGCATCCATGCATAACGGATCATCAGGCTTCTGTTTTTTTGCCATATTTTAACACCTCTGATCTTTCTACAGATCTAGTATAGTTACATGCTTTCAGGGTGTTGGCAATGTTATATCATCTAGCATGAAATCTTTGAAATAAATCTAACTCATATTTTTTTAAGTTCAATTTCAGAAGAACAAATTCTCTTAACCCTCAAGAACTGAGATTTAGGAATATTCTTGATTATATGGGGAGGGTGATAATAGATTGCATCCAAAAAAGAATTAGAATGAAATTCCTTTCTAAAAAGTGAAGTTGATAGTGTACCATCATCATTTTTCATCACCATAACATCCAAAAAAGGGATATTTTTGAAATCAAAATTAAAGAACTGAATTGCAAACCTCATTTGTTGTCATTAAGATACTGTACAATTCCTGTAAATAAGTTACATCAGATTTCCAAACCAACAACCATCAATATATCTATGCCCTATATCAATGTCCTCCTGAAAAATATTGTGACTGACGTCATAAATAAGTTATTCTTCCAAAAAACATAAATAAGTCAGCCTAGATGGGAGCAAATGGTGCCCTCATTGCTGTACCTTTCAATTGTAAAAATATTTATTGCTAAAATAGAACACATTTTAGTTAGTACATGATCAGTTAGACATAACAAAAAAGTATTAAATCTAATTAGACTATTCTAATACCAATAACCCAGCCCAATGCAGAATGTTGGTATATAATGCTTTAACATCAAGTTTACATATGTACCAGTGATTATCTAATTGTCATCCTGCAAAATATTCACAAATATAGTGGTGTCCTGAATACAAGACTGAACGCCAGCTAGCAGGCTTCAAATACTGTGTCAAAAAAGTTGATAAAGGTTCCAATAAAGAACCTCGGACAGAAACTATTGGCCTACACTGCAAAAAATCATCTCTCAGAAACAAGTTAAAAAAAAATAGAAAATGATGTAAATATTACTTAAAATAAGCAAAATTATCTGCCAACAGAACAAGAAAATTTCACTTGCCAAGAATATTTTAAAACAAGTAAATATTTCTAGCTCCAAAAGCCCATGGACATCTTAAAACTAGTGAATTCAGACTTGAAACAAGTAAATAAAGTAGTGCATTCAGACATAAAACAAGTAAATAAAGTAGTGCATTCAGACTTAAAACAAGTAAATAAACTAGTGCATTCAGACTTAAAACAAGTAAATCAAGTAGTGCATTCAGACTTAAAACAAGTAAATAAACTAGTGCAGACTTAAAACAAGTAAATAAACTAGTGTATTCAGACTTAAAACAAGTAAATAAAGTAGTGCATTCAGATTTAAAACAAGTAAATAAAGTAGTGCATTCAGACTTAAAACAAGTAAATAAAGTAGTGCATTCAGACTTAAAACAAGTAAATAAACTAGTGCAGACTTAAAACAAGTAAATAAACTAGTGTATTCAGACTTAAAACAAGTAAATAAAGTAGTGCATTCAGATTTAAAACAAGTAAATAAAGTAGTGCATTCAGATTTAAAACAAGTAAATAAAGTAGTGCATTCAGACTTAAAACAAGTAAATAAAGTAGTGCATTCAGACTTAAAACAAGTAAATAAAGTACTGCATTCAGACTTAAAACAAGTAAATAAAGTAGTGCAGTCAGACTTAAAACAAGTAAATAAACTAGTGCATTCAGACTTAAAACAAGTAAATAAACTAGTGCATTCAGACTTAAAACAAGTAAATAAAGTAGTGCAGTCAGACTTAAAACAAGTAAATATAGTGCATTCAGACTTAAAACAAGTAAATAAAGTAGTGCATTCAGACTTAAAACAAGTAAATAAACTAGTGCATTCAGACTTAAAACAAGTAAATAAAGTAGTGCAGTCAGACTTAAAACAAGTAAATAAACTAGTGCATTCAGACTTAAAACAAGTAAATAAACTAGTGCATTCAGACTTAAAACAAGTAAATAAAGTAGTGCAGTCAGACTTAAAACAAGTAAATAAACTAGTGCATTCAGACTTAAAACAAGTAAATAAACTAGTGCATTCAGACTTAAAACAAGTAAATAAAGTAGTGCAGTCAGACTTAAAACAAGTAAATATAGTGCATTCAGACTTAAAACAAGTAAATAAAGTAGTGCATTCAGACTTAAAACAAGTAAATAAACTAGTGCATTTAGACTTAAAACAAGTAAATAAAGTAGTGCATTCAGACTTAAAACAAGTAAATAAAATAGTGCATTCAGACTTCAAACAAGTACATTTGTTTAATACAGAGAAAACAAATTAAAGATTTATTTTCTAAATATGTAGGAAAGTTTGCTTTAATTTACAAAGTGCTAGCCATTGTCTTGAAACATTTTAGGAATTATATCTTAATACCATTGCAACTAGACTAAAACCAAGTACTTTTGATGCAAAGCAAAAGATAAGCCCCTTTGTCTAAAATTGTAGGAAATTTTGCTTGAATTTAACATTCAGTGTTGGTTTAAACACCTTGAAATGAGATAAAATAACCTGGAATTTACAGAGAAAAGTGTACTATACTACAAATTGACTGTCTGCTTAAATAATTCTTTACCCAGAGGCATGTATGTCAGAACAACATGCAAAAACAAGGCCATTGCTCATTGTGAAAATGAGAATGTCAGCATATGCAATATATCAAATACAGTGACCTTATGAATAGACATACAGCAAACTAAACCAACTTCCTGCCAAACAATTAAAGATGAAATCAGATTTAAAGTTTGTTATGATGTCTTACACTACAAGGGACACAATAACGACTGGGAATGGAAAAAAAAGTTTCTGTGCATTTCTACTCAGCAATGAACCTTTCCACTCAGCCATAGCGTTTCTATATGAAGAGGTCATGTCACGGTCATGGATGGCATCTGACAATATTTCAGTCTGCAGCACACAGAGAAGAGTCGCAATGCACTTAGGATATGTAAGGTGAAAGGTGTAATAACATGCCATGAGATACATCACACTTTCATAAATGTCCTCTTTTGGGAAGGTCAGCAAAGGCATGGTTCCAATGGCCAGTAAGCAGTTGGTTTTGCAAACAGTCATGACAGGGCTGAAGAATGGCCTTGTTTGAAAAAAGATGTTGGGGTCTTCTTTACACTGACCAAACAAGGGAAAATAAAATAAAAAGATTATGACCACAAAAATGATTCATTGTAATGTATGCTGAAGTAATATATAAATGATCAAGAATTCACAAATTTCTTACCTCAAGGATGTGAAGCATAGCCTCAGTAGCATGTAACTTCTTGGATGGAGCCACAGGTGATGGTAACATGTCTGGCAAAGCCTTCATCAAGGCAATTGAGGGCTTCACTGTTAAAAACAAAATCAGACATCTGATTTACTGTGGCCAGTTGTTTTCAAAACCACAGGGTAGTTCAGAATTTTTTGTATACACTTAGCAGGTCATGATGTCATGATACAGGAAATTTTGCATTTTGATACAATGCCAATAAAAGTATTGAAATTCAAGACCATTTTCTTTACTCAACACAGTATATCTAAATCAAAGTGTATTTACATTGGAGTTTTGTTTGCATGCAGTAAAGTCTTGTCAGTGATAAAGAAACACTTTGAGACCTATGCAGAGTTTAATTTTTTTGACAGGTTTGAGGTAATTATTGTGTGCTGGTAGCCCATTCTCAGTAGTCAAGACTGAACTGGAAGTGTATGTTGTAGAGTAGATGCCATGAAAAAATGAATTGAAATACATGATCAAATTGATACTTTCCATGGGTTTGACAACCCTAGTAGGAGGTACTTATTATCCATACTCAGAATATTACCTACAGTAAGATGGTATAAGCCCAAGTTTGAGAAGCAAACAAGAACATAGAAGCAAATAAGAGCTAATAATTACCTTTGTCAGTAACGATGGCTTCATGAGCTTTCTGAATACTGCATAAAACTGTGCCTTCTCATAAAAGGTCCCCCAGCAGGTCTGAAGATCAGTTAAACAGTAGTTCCCTCGATCAAGGATATGTCGGAGCTCATCCATAAGCTGACATACACACACAGCCAGAGACAGAGAGAGAGAGAGAGAGAGCGCAATGTCAAACATATATAAACATTATAGCTGGGTAAATAAGGATTAGCCAGAAAAGATCAAAAGTTTTAATATTTTTGTGGGTATTCAAAAATAATGCATTTTGCATCTTTCATCCGGCATTCATTATTGTGACTCAGCTGATATTGTTACACCATATCGCATTTAAAATTTGGTTACATATATGTCTACTTAAAATGAGCACATTTGCTTACATGAGCCAGTTCCCTGAAGCAAGGATATGCTTGAAGAATCTTGGTAGGCTTGTTCTACCCCTTAGTAACATCATAATCAACTAAGGCATGTCTTGCTTGGAATTCAAGGTCCAGGAGCTGTGAAACATCCTTCTTGTTGGGTCTGACCTTGTTTTTGTACATCTCCTGTAGAGTTGTGTAATGTCTTGCCTATTTCCATAGGCTATCTGTAACTGTAATTAACACATACTGTGAAATTTAATGTTTTCTTTGTAGAAGTTGCATTTATACAAAAACACTATTTTTCAGTTTGTGTTCTTACCATCAAACTGGTCTATCTCTGGGGTGCTACACTGTGCTGACCTCTCTATCACAGATGTGGTAGAGTCATCAGTCTCATCAGTGGATATCTCCTGGCTGTTTTGAAAGCTAAGGTGTCATGGTCTCTTTCTTGAAGGGGTCACTCCCTGCTTCTTTTGGGGGTCGTCATATTCTGAACCCTTTTCAACAGCTGCTATTTCACTGATTCCTAACAAGAAACAGACAAAATTGTTAGTGTTACGAATCTCATTTAATAAAATTGAAGCCAGAAATTAATAGATACAGACACATGTTGGCCTGATTTACATATAAAACACCTCCTAACACCTGTGTCAGATGTTTACATGTTGGCAGGCAAGTATACAGTGCTGTATTTGGAAATGTGAATAGCAGACTATTGACATACCCACTGAGCTCCACTGGGTGCAGATTTTCCTGCAGCATAGAGTAGTACTATATGACATGGTTTGCCATCAGAGTAAGTTCAGCTGCATGGGTACTGGAAGGCATCTCCAGATGCTGTCTTAATGGAAATCATGCTTGTCACTGTATTTGTGATTAATCAGCAGTGAAGACCTTTGGAAAGGGTGTAGACTCCTTTTTACAAAAAAGATGTTTCTTGACTGCTCCAACTCTATGTCTGTGTATAAGACATACTGCTGGCTTAGAAGCAGTACAATTTTGTTGATACCGTGCTGGTCTCTTGGCTTTGGAGAATGTTGGGTGGATGGAGAGGGATGTGGACGAAGAAAGGGGCTGAAATCATAGGACCCAGAAGAGGTGCCTGCGCTATACAAGTCTGATTCTTTGCCCTGTACATGAGAAACATATATTTAATGGTAATTATAAGGCAAAGAACACTGACTGAAAGAACAAAGAAACATCAAAACAAAACATACAGTCTTTAAATGTATAATGGTCATGAAATGATTATTTGATAACATAAAATACTGCATGGTTATATTAAAGGTTGTCCCATGTGAAAATTTAACTGTAATTACCTCACTTTCACCACAAGTAAGTCTCCAAATGGTTCTTCTTCTGAAAAAGTTCTCTGGCCCAGGAAAGAGATAACATAAATCCTCCTTAGAGAGGCTGGGCAGCATGTCTGTGATATATCAGCAGCTGAAAACACATTTACTCACACAGTAAATGATCAAGCAACTTATTATTTTCAACAACTTCAATCTTCAATTCATTTAAAAGTGAAGTTTTATAGTAATGCACATCATTATAATATCCAGCATTCTAATACATTTTTATTAAACTTCTCTTAAGGTGACTTTTATATCACTGAATAAAAGAAGTATAATGTGTGTCATGAAATGCAAAAGCGCTAAAATTAAAATTTCACCCAAGCGACCCCTTCAGTAATGTTTTCAGGTATGCACAAGCACTAAAGTCAAACATTTCACAAAAGCATATCACAAAATGCAAGGAAAGACACTATGTCTTGCAACCTTGTCATCTGAAAGAGAAAAAATTGTCGCTCATTTGCATCATGGGAATGGCCCAGTAAACAATTCTGTACTTGCTTTTCAAATGTACAAAATGTGCATTGATTGAATTGATCTGGATTTCTTGAGTCATTGCAGTTATTAACTGCTAAAAGTCGACTTTACCAATTAGCACCTAGTTGGGCACAGTGGCGTAGCTATAGTTTGTACCACCCAGTGCAGTTTTTGAGTTTGCCACCCCCTGCCCCTCCTGCTCACAAAATAAAATATACCTTTTGTGGGGATTTTTTCAATCATACCTGTCAGTCCACAAACATTTAAAACATAAAAGAGAAATCAAGTGCTCTGGATTATGAGGAACGCTGCATAATCAACCATAAGCTAACCCACTGTTATACCTTGAACAGCTTTGGCTCTGCTACACAACTTTTGATTGGTTCGTATACTGCAATTACTGTCAATTGGCATCAGGCCCCCCAGAACAGCCCTTTCTGCGGCAACCCCCTACCCCGCCAAAGCAGCCCTAGCCGTTCATGACTTGGCTATTTCTCCACAGTTACCATAAACACTGTTTAAACCTGTTGCATACTGCTTTCTTATTTACACCACATAATACTTCTACAATAATTACAGATATTGAAATAAAATAGCACAAACACTACAGTCTCACAGTGGTAATAGACTTAGCATGACCAGTAAACTTCCCTGCCTTGAAACTCATTGAAACAGCATAAAAACCTACATTCAAATAAAATGCATCTGGCCAGTGGAGGATTATGTTTACCATTGGCCGTTTTCAAACCATAGGCTCCTTGCACACATTTTTATGGCTATGCATATATGTATGCATTCTTTGAATCACCTTCCTGGTTGTATTAAATTATATTCCTTGTATAATACAGAACCACTTGATAGAAAGTGTTTTAAATGTGTAGTTTTGAACATTCTTTCAGTAAGCAGTGAAACAAAATGTATGAACCAATAATGACAAAACTACTCATTTCAGAAAATTTCAAACATAAAAGGACACTCAGACATCTGTCATTACAATCCACCAATATCAGCCAATAAGCACAATCTCTGCAGAAGTAAAAATCATCTGAATAAACCACATTAAAAAGAACTGTAAGAGGTTGCTACTGGCAAAGAACTTTACATTTCAGTGTTTCATCTTCAAATTCAGTGCCTGCTGCCTGTGAAGAATTAAATTGCTGATGTTACATTAAAAAAATGGTAAACTGGTAATATTGCAATATGCAGTGACTGACAAAATGACAAGTTCATAGTTAATAGGCATCTCATACAAAGGAGGCACATTCAGGAGTTCAGTACCATATCCCCCCTTAAAATACACCAAATAATCAGCAATCAAATGGGCACTGCAATACCAGTACTCAATTTGCAAGGTGTGGGAGTAGACCTACAGCCTTCTACATTAAAAAACAAGTATACTCCCTGCTGTGCTACTTTGTTTGTGTCTTTCGGCTTTTCGGTTAGGGGTCGCCACAGAGGAACTCCGGTCCGCTAATGATTGGTAGTGGATTTTTACATACCGGGTTAACAGCCCTGACGCACAACCTTCAACGAAGGGACGCCCCATTCACGTATGCCTCCACACAGAAGACGCTCTAGCTGAGAATCGAATGGGACAACATCTTGCTATGAGGTGATAATGCTACCGCAGCACCACCTTGCTTTCAAATACTTTACTACAATACTAGTGATATTTGCTAAACAACAGTTGCACATTGTAAACAGACTTGTCATATAAGCAGCATTAAACTTCTCTTCCCCTGAAGCTCTCATATCCTTGTAAAATGCACTTGACACACACTTTCTTGTAAAATGCACTTGACACTCAGACATATCTCTCAACTTTGTAGCACAAGACATCTGTAAAAAGTCAAAATATATGGGGAGAACAAAGGCCCAAAACCAGGGACACATTTGAAATATTACTTGTATGTCTTAGAAAGTTGCTAGAATAAAAGGTTTTTATTACCATGCATTTCCTGAAAGTGCTAATACTGTATAAGCTAACAAAGTTGTGACTAGACATAAGCTATAAGCAGAGAAATGCAACAAATTCAACCATCAGCCAGTTAAGTTTACCGTGTCTTTACAACCAATACAGACAACTAGAACAGACCATTAATCTCACCATACTGTAGTGATTCATGTAGTTAAATCAGCATTTTATAAGTCAAACCTGTAAACTGATAAAACAGTTTATACTATATGAGATTTATCTGCTAGGCAGGTTATTGTATAGACACCAGAAACAGTTAGCAAACTCACAAATATCCCAGAAATAATCCTGGATAGATACAATCAAAAATAAACATTTTAAATGTAGAGCTAGAAATCACTACAGTACAGCTGAATACAAATATCTGCAATGGAGTATTGTTACGAAAGAAGACTTCAAAAAAGGAAAAATACAATATGTACATTAAATAAAGATAAAAAAACTACCTTAAACTGGTAAAGTATCCAAAAACGTACAGTAAAACCACTGAAATAATGCTTCATACACACTAAGGCTTGCAGGAGAGCAGTTAAAAGTGAAAGAAAATATCATGGCTTATCAAGTGGAGGCCACACACCTTGCAGAGGCCACTGAGTTTGCAGATGCTGAAAATCTGGTTGATTTTACCTCTTATTACACAATTAGCAACAACAACCAAACTTTTGTACACATCAAATACTATCTTGGGGATGTAATAGAACTGTACAACAGTTCAAATGACTCATGGTGTGTTCCCAGATATAAAGTCTCCCAATTCGCATTGACTGCTATTGAGGATATTTCACACACACACACACACACACACACACACACAAAATCAAAAAACACTTTTTCCCATTTCAGGGTCACGGTGATCTGGAGCCTATCTCCAAAGGGCATAGGGCACTGGGCAGGATACACCCTGGACAAGGCACCAACTCATCGCAGGCCATGGACTACAACACTCACTCACACACTATACGCATAGTCAATTTCACATCACCAGTTCACCTAACCTCCATGTCTTTGGACTGTAGGAGGAAACCAGAGTAAAGTCCAAAAGAAAAAATCCAGCACCAGAAGTTGTAATAGTGATATTAAGAATAATAGGTTATCCAATGCACTATACAAACACACTATGAAACATAAAACTACCAAGTTTACATTTACCATAATTGACAGAATTCAATGTAATAAAGCATGTAAATCAGGATGGCATTCTATTTTAAATCAAAAAGAGTTAAGATGAATTATTAGGCTAGGTGCATTATTTAGTCCTGGCCTGAATGAGTTAAGATAATCTGCTTAATTGTCTAACTAATGAATGGATGATTGTAATCAAGTTAACTGACTCTATACCTATATAAGCATGTGGAACTGCCTATGCACACTAATGCACTGAAGAAGGCTATTACTCAGTCAAAACCGGTTTGCTGCTTATGAATTTTTGAGTTTGCCACAATAAAAATATTTAAATATTTATTTTACAACTTCTCCTTGTGCTGGATTTTTTCTTTTGGACTTTACATTAATGGTTTAATCCGTGCACCCTGTCTCCTTTGCATGTATTTGGTTTGGTCTAGGAAACCACAGTACCCAGACTAAACCCACATGAACACGGGGAGAACATTGAAACTCCACCCACATAGATGTGAACCAAGAACCTCAGCAGTGGGAGCATGAGTGATAACCCCCCCCCCCCAAGTACAGTGATGTCCTAAGGATATTTCAAACATGAAAACAGTTTGCAAAGTTGCTATGCTCAAGTAAAAATGGAGAAATTTAGTTACAAATGGTTGAAATTTGATTTATTTAACATTTGTTAACTGGGAAAGTCTGACTTGGAACAAAGCCAATTTTCAGCAGAGTCCCGGGGAGAAATGCTCCAGATGTATGTCTTTGTAACGTGGGAGAAAACCGGAGCACATGGAGGAAACCCACACAAATGCAGGGAGGACATGCAGACTCCACACAGAAGGCACCCCAGCTGAGAATCAAACCGGAGAGCCTCTTGCTGTGAGGTGACAATGCTACCACTGCACCACTGTGTCATCCTATGTTTTGTTTGCATGTTCTGGTTATGTCACCATCCAAGCCACATGTTCTTCATGTCATCGGAATTGCAAGCAGATGTATCCTTTACTGTCACAAACTGCATTGTTATTTGTGGAGATTATATTATTTGCATATGTGTGCTGTTTAATGATTTTTCAACAAATGATTTACTTTAAGTAGACATGTATATTTCTAAAGTGATCCTTTTGTGGCTTGAAAAGCGACTATAAATTGTTGTATTTCTGCCTGTGTTCATGTTGACTAGATGAATGGCAAATTTTATTTTTCAAATATCTTACATCAGTAAAGACAGACTGAACAGATAAGCCTGTTCTTTAAAGACATGTCGTGCTATTTGAATGTTTGCAATAAATTAATGAAGAGGTGAAAGAAAAAGATACTTGAAATAAGAAATTCTGACTACAACAAACCAATTCTGCATGCTTGGGCATGGTTATAAATTTTATAGTTCTAGTGTTAAGCATTTATTTACTTAGAATCAGTAATAAAATCTCAGTAACAAGTTAAATAATCTTATTAAGATAATTAAGGACAAAATGGATTGAAACAAGCAAACTTCTCTTACATAAAAACTAGAAAAATCTTGTCAAACAAAAAAACAAGCATTATTTCCTTGATTTAAGGATATTTAATCTTACATAGATTTCACTTTCTGCAGTGTACCTGGTGGGCAAATTTAATCTTTATGTATCTTAGGAAACATGTAAAAAAATGGGGAGAGGGACCCTGTACTGTAAGATGGTATACTACATTCCTGTAAACATTATCTTCCTCCAAAGCCAACAGAAGAAAACTATCTATCTCACTCTGTCAAAGGAAAAAACTTCAAAGACCAATACACGTAAGGTTCAGTTAAGGCACTTTACTTGCAGCAAGGAGACAAATGCATGCAAATACAAGGATTTGTCTAACTACTAACAGGAAGTATGTTCATTCTTATACTGTTTTACAAGACATGGCCTTCTAAGCTGACATAATCAAACACAACTTTAAGCATTGTACTACAGCAGGTGTTACTTCAGATTTCCTGCTGACATGACTAGATTTGTGAGAAACTTTTCAGAAAAACAACCTGGCCTTGGTGACCAGTACTTCATTTACAAGCGTCTATTGTACACTGTTACTTTTCAAGGTACTTTTCTAATACAGATACAAGAAAATGCTAATTGCAGTTCATATTTTCAAGCAGGCTTTGTCCTAATTATCTGTTATTTCTACAGCTGTGTATGTTCTCATAGCACAGCGGAACTTCTTGTCTGAGTTTCATATAAGCAGTATTGTTCTATTCATTATTTTCCTAACACAAGCAGAAATCATCTGCTTCTCAGTAAATTTCCAAGGCACAAGCAAGATTTAGCTGACAGTACAAGGTCAAAAAGCAACTGCAGTTTGTACAGATTTATGCAGTATGAAATAGAATAAATGTGTTAACTCTTTTCAAGTTCTAAATGCACTAAGCATATTGCTAATACACACATTAATACATATTTGTCTAACATTTCCCCCTATTAATACTTTTATTCTACTTTCAAAATAAGCATAAACAGTTTGTTTTCTTCTCCTAACCTCTTCCACTCAGGATTTGCAGTTAAGACAGTCATTCAGTTTAAACTTATGAAAGCATTTTTAGTCTTTTAACAGTTCTTCAAACTCAGTACTTTGATATAAGGTTTCAGAAACCGACATGTCTATAAGGTCTTTAATCAGTCTTTTCATGAAGTTGATACCACAACAAACACATACTCCCAGTAGGAGCATACCTACATAAATGGCAATCAGGATGTTCATTAGGATGGTACCCCACCCCCCAAACCATTTCTGGAAAAAGTCCATCAGTGGGTTTGGGCCTGGTTTGGTCATGGCCGACACTTTCTGAATTACCTCAAGATGATTGTCTATCTTGTGTTTATGGTCAGGAATATATGAACAGCATTCTTCTTGGATTAAAGCACACGTACCACCTCTTGCCGCTAGGGTGAAGTCGAGAGCTATGCAGTTTTGGACCACTACAGTTCTCATAGCATTCAGTTCATCAGTCACCAATTCGAGAGCAGAAAAAGTTGCGTTGCTCATTACTTCGAGAAGTTTTGACAGTTTTCTCAGCTCCCAGATCGATTTCACTGCTCCATATGCTGGTAATATGCCTGCCCACGATATAACGCTATCACTCAAGTCCATGTGTGTCAGTCCTTTACCTAGAGAGTGATGGTCTTTCCAACGCGCATCGATTTGTCCCACTGGATTTACAGGTTTCTTGATGACTTCTCGGACATTTCAAATTTTCCCATGAGGCAAAACTGCAGTGTGTCATATGGCCGGAACCAGGTAACCCAAAAAACAACTGCTGGACCAGTTCTCAGGTAACCATTTGTATGCCTTTCTACCACACACAAAATAACAATCCTCTACTTTAGTAGTAACCTTGCTATGAATATACACTCGCCCTGCATGAAACATTTTTCTAAGAATTATAGACAGCTGTTTATAAAGAACAGAATTATGTTTTACTTCATCAAGTGTTTTGTGCATCAATCCAAGAAATGAATCATAGTTTGTATTACAATAAAGATCTACTTTGTTTCCTTTAGTATAACATCTATATGGAACAGTCACATTGCAATTGCTCCAACCCACCTGAACAGTATCATTCTTATAAAAACACACAGTTCCCTTTTGTGGAACAGACAAATGCAATGCTATTTTATCTTGTGTTGTAATGGTTGAGGTATCATAAATCAAGTTCTCCCAGGTCTCATTGATCCCTAGGGGGACTGTAGTCATTAATAACCCCCCCGTATGCTGTCAGCAAAGCTGTGCAAATCCAGCAATTCGAAACATTGAAAGTCTCAGCATACACATATTTAGTTGCCTGGTAAGTGTTAAAGTTTGGATGCCAGTTTATGAGTAATGCTTCACGTTTATTCAGTTCAGTCTGTGTGGCTGGGAAAAGAAAAGGCCACAACAAAAAGATTATTGTCACAAATACAGTTAACAGGATGATTATGCAATACTTCTGAGGAAAGGGTTGTTCTGCATTCCTGTTTCTTCTGGACTCTATAATTTTTGCTCTTGGCATGTGACAAGATTTTTGTCTAGTTCAAAGTCTTTAACTAATTTACAGTGCTTCAGGTGGATCCAAGAGGCACGCTCCGTGATTTTGACTGCAGTGGGTGTTGACAAAAGCACTTGATATGGACCTTCCCACTTTGGAGATGCCCAATTCTTCTTTTTGACCACCTTCAGCCAGATCCAAGTTCCAGGGGGCACTGCCACTTCTGACGGTCTGGTTCGTTCTTTATCGGAAACAGAATTTAACTGCAACAAATGTTTAGAATTTAATAACTTACGCATATACTCTGCTAATGTACCATCAGCTTCCTGGTCTGCGGGCATGAGAGATTTTCACTGAGGTATATAGTAAGCCCTTCCAAAGAGCTTTTCAAAAGGAGTCAATCATTTTGCATTTGGAATAGTTCTCATGCTCAACAGTGCCAGGGGCAAACAGTACATCCAATTTCTCTATGTTTCTGATATTAACTTTTTTAGCTTACTCTTTAAAATCCCATTATGCCTCTCTACTAGCCCTGCTGATTGAGGGTGATACGCACAATGATTTTTTAAAGAAATTCCAAAGTATTTACTTAGCTGTTGTATGGTCTGATTCACGAAGTGTGTGCCATTGTCACTGTAGATCCTTTCCGGAATGCCGAATCTAGGGATGATTTCTTTGACAAGGACTTTGGCTACCATTGTAGCATCTGGATTATTTGTCGGAAAGGCTTCCACCCATCTGGAAAACATATCTACAATGACAAGACAATACTTCTTATTTTCACATTTATTTAACTCTATGAAATCCATACAGATAGTATGAAATGGATATGGTGGTGTAGGGAAACTCCCTTGCTTGGGCTTTAATGCCCCTTGTGCAAGATGTTTATTACAGGTGTGGCATAATGAACATAATTTTTTAGAGTAATTTGAGAAGTCATATGTTGTGAACACTCGGTTCACCAGCTGTACCATCCCCCCTGTTGAGACATGGCTCTGCCCATGGCTCAACAAAGCTGCGTATCTAAACAAATTAGATGGCACTATTGGTTTCCTTTCTTTAGAGATGTACAGCCCCTTTTCGGGAATTGCTCCTCGTTTTACCCATCTTTGTTTTTCAGTTTGCATATTAAGTATTTGCATTGTCTTTAACATTTCTAAATCTAAAACCTCAGAGGGTTGTAATTCCTCATTCAAAAGAAATACTTCTGAAGCTGCCTGCTTTGCAGCTGTATCAGCTCTCGCATTACCTGTTGAAATCGTATCCTGTTGCTTGGTATGAGCTGTGCATTTACAAATAGCTACTTTCTGAGGTAACTGAATAGATTTTAAAAGATTTAAAATAAATTGTGCATGATTAATCAGTTTGTCAGTAGATGTTATTATTCCTTGATTTTTCCACTGTTGCGCAAAAACATGTACAGTAGAAAAAGCGTACTGGCTGTCAGTAAAAATGTTCACACATTTACCCTTTGCTAAGGTACATGCCTGTGTCAAGGCAATCAATTCTGCTGCCTGTGCAGATAAACTATGTGGCAAAGATTTCGCTTCTATAATGTCTGTGTCAGAAACTACTGCATATCCTACTAGGTTCTGTCCTGCAGGACCCCTTTTGCATGAGCCGTCCATGTAGTATGTCACCTCGGCATCATCCAAGGGATCATCTGTAAGGTCTTTTCTAGGCAGTGTCTTTTGCTCAATTAATTGCAGGCAGCTGTGTGGTGTGTGATCTGCAGGGGTTGGGAGCAAGGTAGAAGGGTTCAAAGTTGTACATCATTCGATTGTCATATGAGGTTGGCTCAACAATATAGTCATACAGGAAAGATGCCTAGCAGGGGAAAGATATGCTACCTTTTCTTGCAGTAAAATAATCGCGACTGCATGAGGCATTCTCAATGTGAGAGGGTGGAACAACACTACTGAGGCCGAAGCCTGTACCGCCATTGCAGCTGCAACTACTGCTTGTACACAGTGAGGTAAAGACCATGCCACTGGGTCCAGTTGTGTTGAATAATAAGCAATAGGACATTGTTTGCCCCCATGCTGCTGTGTTAACACTGATGTCATATAACCTTGCTTACAATCTACACAGTTTGGAAAAAACGTTTATGATAGTTTGGTAATCCCAAAACTAGTGAGGACGCTATTAACTGTTTCAGTTTGCAGAAAGCAGATTCTGCTTCTGGTGTCCATTGTAGCAAATCCTGTGCTGCCATAGGCTTTTTATAAATCAGGTTAGTCAGTGGTGCAGGTTCCAAGGCATAGTTTGGAATCCAACTCCAACAAAAATTAGTCGTACCCAGGAAGGACATCATTTCCTTCTTGGTAGTGAGTTTTGGTGCTTGTAAAATCGCTATTTTTCTGTCCTCATCTAATGTTCTACCCTCCTTGGATATTACATATCCTAGGTATTTAACTTGTTTTTCCCAAAGCAGCAGTTTATTTTTGTTTACTTTATGTCCTTCAGTGGCTAAAAATTGTAATAGCGCTATGGTATCTTCTTTACAATCTTGCTGGGTGGGGGACGCCAGCAGGATATCATCAACATAAAGCAAAATCTAACTACCTCTCGGTGGGGTAAACCCCACCAAGTTGTTTGCCATTTCTTGTAAGAATATTGTTGGACTTTCACAATACCCCTGTGGTAGTCACATATATGTATACCTTTTCCCCTGAAATGTGAATGCAAACCAATGCTGGCTGTCAGGGTGTATCGGTATCGAAAAGAAGGCATTGCTGATATCTACCACAGAAAAATATTTCTGTTGAGGCTTTAAATCATTCAACAGGGTGTGTGGGTCTGGCGCCGTAGGTGTCCTTGGTATTACTGCGTCATTTACAGCTTGTAAATCTTGGACCATACGCCACTCCCCATTTGCTTTCTTAACAGGAAATAAGGGTGTGTTACATGGTGAATCAGGAGAGTCCACCAGCACCCCTTACTTAAGTAAAGCTGCTATAATAGGTTTGATTCCTACCTCGGCATCTTTTCTTAAGGGATACTGTCTTTTTTGTGGTCTAAATGCTGACTTTGGCGTAATAGTAACTGGTCCCGCTGTACAAATAAGTCCTACATCTGATTTTCCTGTTGACCAGAGAGTTTCTGGTATATTCTGTAAGGCATTCTCTTCTTCCTTCAATAGGAGTGCTAATCAGCTGTCCTTGCTAGACTGCAAGTGTACAGCTGGGTGGGTCTGGGTTATCCAATTCAGCTTCTGCACTTTTATTCCTTTTTCTGACAGTTCTAACTCTGTCTGTTTTTCCCATCTCGTGACTTTTTCTCCTAAGTCTACACATTTTGCATTCTTGTCCTTAGTTAAGCTAACATGTGGTAATCGATTAGATTTATAGAGTGCAAAGAACTCCTGGGGCAATGAACAGCTGGCTACACTGTTCCCTTCTGTGTCCCAGTACAGATTACGTAATACCAATCTGTTTGCACAATTTCTAAACAATTCTTGCTCATATTCCTTATCAGGTCCTGGTGTATTACAATAATACAGAGTACAGTGCAACAAATGCTGTTTATCAATGTCAAGGGAGGGGAACTTGCTGATGGCTATGTTCATCAACTCTTCGGTCACTGCCCCTGGACCAGTCATAACCAAGTCCAGGCTGTACCAATAAAACATTCCACCCTCCGATTGCACTGCAAAGGTATCAATTTGTCACTGTGCTTCCATACCCTGCATAGTTGGAACTACTGCTATACCAAATAGCTGCATAAGGTCTCTGCCCAAGAGGTTTACTGGGCATTTTGCAGATACAACAATTTTGCTTTTCTAGGTCAATCCTGAAACAGGATCAGTTATCACAATATTATGGAAGAGGGGCTCCTGATACAGCTGTCCATTAGCTGCTTTCACTAATATGTAATCAGGTGACTCTGAGTTCTCTGGCAGTTTGGAGGGATGTACCAGGGTCCGGGAGGCCCCTGAGTCACACAAAAATGTGACTTCCCTCCCTTCTACCAAGAGTGTGACTTCTGGTTTTGTGTTTGCTAAACAGAGCTCTAAGCTCAATAAAGCCAAATCCAATATTTCATTTTCTTCACTATCCGTGACTTCTTGCACTTCCTCTATTTCTTCTGTCACAGTCTCTACTCCCTCTATCACATTCTCATTTGTCCTTTCTCTGCTATCCCCTTCTAGTGATTCCTGACTGTCATATAGTCAGTCCTCACCCTCCTTATCCTCCGTGGTTGCCTTCTTGTTTTTCTTGCAATCCCTTGCCAGGTGTCCTTTCTTACCGCATTTGAAACATTCACCCCTATTCTTTCGCCCTTTAAAGTCCTCTGATCGTTGATCGGATTGTTTGTTTCCCTGGGCATTTTTCTTGCCCTTTTTCCCGGACTGTACTACATATACTTCTGCTCCATCTTCTACAGAAAATACTTGGGCTTTCTTTTTCTTTTTGCTATTAAAATGCCTTTTGGCATATCTAGCATATTCAAGCAATGACTGTAACCTGCTTGTATGATGATATACCATGTGTTTTGTAATAAAACTGCTTATAGGTGCAATACTGCCTTTCAAAAATGCATTCTTTAACTGCTGCTCATATGGGGAATCGTGTGTCTGATCTTCAGGAACTTGCATTCCACAATGGTTATTAAAACATTCTAATAGTCTGGCATAATATCGGTCAATAGCTTCACCTTACTGTTGGATGCATTGATTAATGCAAGTCCAGTCTGCCCTAGGCTTTCATTTTTCAGAGATTCGGTCTGTAAGACCTTTCAATCTGTTGTCTAACTCTGCGCTGCTATGTGGGAGGGGCCTGAGCGCAATATCACGGGGATTCCAGTCGCCACTAATCATGTGCCAATCTGGTCCCACAATTTGTCTGACTACTTTTTCTACCTCTTCTCCGTTTAAATTATAACTCAGCCTCATTCCTTGCAAATCTTCTAAGAACTTTCTAAAATTAACTTTTGGATGGGGAATTCCCTCAGTGGCTTTCCGGATGTCTTCCGGAGTCCAGGGTCTATACACTAGAATAGTTGGGTCCTGACCTTCTTGCCCTGCCTGAGGATTAGGCACTTCTATAAGTGGGCATATTTCTTCTTCACTCATATATCGTGAATTTCTACCCATTTGATATAACTCAATGTCCCCTTTTGAGTTTCCTGCCCGTGTTCGAGACCTGGTCTCGACGGGATCTCTAATAAACGGTTTCGCTTTTGTAGTGTCTCTACTCATAGTGACAGCAGGATATCGCAGGGGTGGACTAACATGTTTACTTGCCTCATATTCCGGTAAGGAAGGCGGAGGGGCTGATACTATTACTAAATTATTGTCCTCATCTAAAAACATTGCTTTTGAATTATTCTTTTGTTCCCTTCAGTTTACTTCCTCAATCCACCTGTGTGCCTGAGGAATTCCTAATTGACGTTGCTTTTTTACCCGACCTTTAGAATCGGTTTTAAGCTGTTTGACAAGTGAGGATTTTTCTAGTTTACCATCAAATTCATACTTATTAACCCATTTTGAGTAATATTTAATATTATCAGCACGCTGTGACTGCATGTATTTCGCGTCTTCGGTTAACGGCGGATTTTGGGACCTTTTTGTACAATTATTACCCATTTTGTTCTACCCTTTGTATCATTGCGTAACACCTTATTTTTACGTGGTACCACAGATATTTTTATAGTCTCTTCAGAATGACTGCCTACTGTTTCCCTGATCTATGACAAGACAGTAATCTTTCTATCCCTGACTTATAAAGTCTCTAACAGAATAAATACAAATCTAGTCCCTGATCTAAAACAGAAAAGAAAGTAGATTCACCTTACCTGAGCCTTTGTGATTGATCAACTGGTTCGAGTAAACCCGTCCTTCAGTCGCAGATCAGAAAGTGGCTGGCCTCTTTTGTACGACAATTCAGTCGGAGGACTTTTCAAATAAGAAGAACCAATGTGGTTTCTTCCCCGTACGGTTTCAAGTCACCTGACCTGTCTGATCCGAGGTGAAGTGAAGGTTTCCGGTCCGAAGGACCAATCTGTCAAAGGAAAAAACTTCAAAGACCAATACACGTAAGGTTCAGTTAAGGCACTTTAATTTACTTGCAGCAAGGAGACAAATGCATGCAAATACAAGGATTTGTCTAACTACTAACAGGAAGTATGCTCATTCTTATACTGTTTTACAAGACATGGCCTTCTAAGCTGACGTAATCAAACACAACTTTAAGCATTGTACTACAGCAGGTGTTACTTCAGATTTTCTGCTGACATGACTAGATTTGTGAGAAACTTTTCAGAAAAACAACCTGGCCTTGATGACCAGTACTTCATTTACAAGCGTCTATTGTACACTGTTACTTTTCAAGGTACTTTTCTAATACAGATACAAGAAAATGCTGATTGCAGTTCATATTTTCAAGCAGGCTTTGTCCTAATTATCTGTTATTTCTACAGCTGTGTATGTTCTCATAGCACAGCGGAACTTCTTGTCTGAGTTTCATATAAGCAGTATTGTTCTATTCATTATTTTCCTAACGCAAGCAGAAATCATCTGCTTCTCAGTAAATTTCCAAGGCACAAGCAAGATTTAGCTGACAGTACAAGGTCAAAAAGCAACTGCAGTTTGTACAGATTTATGCAGTATGAAATAGAATAAATGTGTTAACTCTTTTCAAGTTCTAAATGCACTAAGCATATTGCTAATGCACACATTAATACATATTTCTCTAACACACTCTTAAATATTAAAGTGCCATCCAAAACCATTTCCTGATAGAAAAGATTATCTAGTAACTGTTTATGAGCTTCCTGCAAAAATAGGGCCCAATCCCACCAACAGCCCCACCCTTATCAGCATTATTAACAATTACATTATTAACCCCTGCATACTATTCATCCTTCAGTCTGCAGATTTCAGTTCCTCGGCAGATCTCAAATATTTATTGGAAACAGCGACTATTATTTTATAATTATTGCTGCTTTATGAATTATTTGTCTCACATTGCATAATCCTTCTTAAGTAATTACCTCCTTATTAACTAATATACTTACCATGTAACTACTGTAAAATTCTAATGTTTTGTAATAATTTGTATACTGTGGAGCTTTTCTCCCCCGGCCTCCGCTGAAAAAGGGCTATTTAGCTCAGTCAGACCATCCCGGTCAACAAATGTTAAATAAAATAATAAATAAATAATTATTATTTTTCAAAATCTGTAAAACTTTTTTTATGTACAAAAGAAAAATTATTTTGTTGACCAAAACCATATGAAAAATTAAAATGTAAATCTTTAAGTACATTCTCTTGAAATGCTGCAACATATTTGTTCATATTAGGACTAAAACTCGAACTTCTAAATATAAATTCAGCGCTGTTATATGTATCTTTATTATCAAAAAATAATTGCAAGTTTAATCTCCTGTAAAAAAAATGACATCCTTTACAAAAATCTCCTCAGACACAGAATAGGTTGGCACAAAATTAAACCCTTTCTTCAACAAATCTAATTCTGCCAAAGATATAGTGGCAGAAGATAGTACATGCATCTATTTTGGAGCCATCAGGCGTAACAGGGCATTTAACGTAGATGCACCTTTTAGAATGTTTGCGCCCAGCCCTGGCATTCTGTCAAGGTCATCCAAAGGACTAGAAGGTGGATGTCTGATACCTCTTTGTCTTCCATCAGGCATTAATTTTTTTTATTTCTGTTTCAGCAAAGGAGGTTATTTTGCTCTTGAGGCATTCCTTTATCAAGACAAATAAAATGCGAGCCTTGGTCCACCTGGCTAGACATTCAGGTTCCTTTGAGCTTAACAAATGGGCTGTTCATTAAATTGTTTTTTATGGTATCCATTGGTTTGATTTCTGGGAGATCTGGCATCATATCACAGCTGAGGAAGCCTTGCCCAGGGTTTTGGTAATGCACCTCAGGGGTAATGACCTGGCTCGGCTCATAAGAAAAGCCTGTTAGCCAGAATACTTTCTGATATGCACAGGTTACATCAGCTATATCTGAATCTGGTTTTACTGTGGTATTCCATCATACCGATAATCTATTGGAAAGGAGCTAGAAGGTCCAGTGCTATAGAGAGGGCTCGGCAATTCATCAATCATAGAGTTTTGCAGGCTGCACCTCAGACTGGATTCCATGTAATTCATGACCAATTGGGCTATGATTTTTATTATAAGACAATGTGCATTTTAACAGTCTTGGTTTCAATTAATTTAATTTATATATTGTTTTGACCATTAAGGAATTCTTCAAGTATTAACTTGGTTCTTTCATGACTTATGTACCTGGTTTCAAGACCAGCTTTTGGAGGGGGACAGCATGGCACCTGAGTGGTTGGTGGCAGCTTTATGGATTCACCCCCTTTGTCTTCCTCCATATTGTTGTTCAGTGGCCTCAGCTCTCCTCAAGTTAGACCCACTTTGGTCAGTGGTTGCATCAAGGGGTATGCAGCTTGGAAGGAAGAATTAAAGTGGTCTTGTCACCAGCTCCAAGGTAACTTAGATTACTCACTCAGTCCTGCAGAAGTCACCCGAAATAGGCTGGGTCATGCCAACTGGCTTTTGAGTTAATGGTTATTGGTTAATGTTTTACATGTGAATTACTGTGACATCATTTATAATTGTCTGTGGCTTTATTCAATAAAAGGTTACAAAGACAATGTGGTGTGATCATTGATTCAGCTCAGTGGACAAAGGTGACTTACTTGTAGGGTGTAATGCCCACAACTGAGTCCTCAAGGGGAGGGGTGAGACCAGGGCATGCCTTTTTCAGGAAGCAGAATACCTCTGACTGCCCTCCCTTCCAACCCTCATTCCAGGGTCAGGTAGTGGCCTTATGGCTTCACTCCCCTTGTTTTCCCCCCTATTGCTGTTCAGATGCCTTGGCTCTCCTCAAGTTTTTCCCAGTTTGACTGGTGGCCACATCAACGGGTATGTGGCTTGGTAGGAAGAATTAAAGGGGTTTTGTCACTAGGTCAGAGGTAACTTGGATTATGCACCTGGTCCTGTAGAGGTCAGCTGGAACAGTCTGGGTCAGGCCAACCAAATTTTGAGTTAATGGTTAATGGTTATCAGTTAATGTGTTACACATGAATTACAGTGGCATCATTAATGGCTGTCAGTGGAATTATTCAATAAAAGGTCACAAAGGCAATGTGGTGTGGTCATTCACTCAGCTCAGTGAATAATAGTCCATATAATCCAAGAAGCTTCATTTTGGATCCGGATAATTATAGACATAAACTTAAGATGTCCGCATTGCAAAGTAATAAAAAAAAATAATTAAACTAATACAGAGAGATATTGGGGGCCTGCTAATTATTGACCCTTACCAATACAGTTTATTTCAGGCAGATTATGACTTTAAAATCTGATATAATGATAATTTATTTATTTTTTTTTTTTTTATGAGGAAGTTAAAGTATCAGAGAAACTAGCAAAGTCCTTGAGCACAGTGACAAATAAAGTTATTCTTCATTGATAAGTTCATCTCAGTAATTGTAAATGATCCTCTGGACTGAACAATGGTTAAAAAAAAACACAATGTAATTATTCTACACAGGTGGCATCTGACTAGAATAGAGTAACCAGCAATGTCCCCCAGAGCTCTGTACTGGGTCATCTGGCATTTGGGATATTTTTTCAAATATCAAAGCAGGAAAGGAGCTATGGGTCAATAAGTATATATATGACTACAAATGTACAAATATAATGTATTTTTTTATAAATATGGGATTGCTACAAGAAGGGCTATATAGAGCACATACCTGGTGCAGTAACAGTACTTCAGCTTCAAACACAAAGAGATATAGCATGGCCAGATTTTAAGTCCAGAAATGGTAGATGGACTACCATTAAATACAGTCTGCCGAATTAGAAACATAAGAAAAGAATTAGATAATAAACTCAGCTTTCACCAAAATATGAGCAAAGATCATTATGGAGGTGCCCATATTATAATCAAAGCCATGACCATCCAAAATGGGGAAATTAGTTTTTGCCATTAAACTTCATTAATCTGACTTAATAGTATGTCTGTTTATCAAGTGCACTTACATAAAGTATCACAAAATTGAAAAAGAAAAGTTTGTTAAACAAGGTCCCACGTTGCTGAAGGTGAGGAAGCTGTTCATAGATTCATAGGTAGATACTAGGCTATCTGCCCTAGGGCGTTTATAAGCCTAGCCAGAGTGTATTTGGCTTCCGCCTCCCTATTAGATTAGCCTACTGTGCCTCTGTAAAGTAGGTCACAGAAGGTACCCTTTTAAGATTAGTTTACTGTGCCTCTGTCTAGCAGGGACACAGAAGAGATCCCGGGGTGAATTTGCAATTTCCCATCCACGCGTCCAGATTTCGCTTGAAGAGGGTTAGGGTTAAAATGGAGTATTACTTTATGACTGGGTTGCATGACCCCACGGCTAGTATATTTAGATTTGCAGCGTAGCAGGACTGGGGTTTGCCCTGAGAAAGACACCTGTTTTAAATTTTTGATTAATTTATATGACTGTGTTGTAAGTATACAGATTCAATATTACAGAATTTAATAAGATGCTATTTATAAAGCCATCTTCTACAGTTTCAAAACTAAACATATAATTTAATCAGAAAATGTCCAGAGTATATTAATAAAGAAAATATACAGGTTAGAAAACAAAACCTTTGCATGCAAACTGGGAGAATTATCTTGCCTGGGAAACACAAAATACAGTGTAAACATAAGGACAACTCATGTCTAAGTCTAACAATGCAAAAAGAACAGTTAGGTATATTGACAGTAACTACCTGTACTTTGAACAAACATCTCATTAGTATTAAAGAAAGTGGTTAACTGACTGGTTTCAACTTGAGATATACTTAAGTGGTAAGAAATTCACACGTGAGGAAATGGCAGGCTTTATGAAGACCAGTATGCCCTAAGATTTGTAATACAAAGTAAGAAACAATGATGCAACACTCTTCCCAGGGCTGCATACTTCGCACAAGGGTCTAATCCAGAATCTCATAAAACAGCAATCCCATTTTTGCTACTGCCCTAGCTGAACTAAAAGTACACCAGCATTTATGAATCTCCCTTGCTGCTGTTTGTATGACTCTGGCACGTTCACTTTCAGCACTTACTTGCTTGCATGGCCTGTGAACTGTCATGATTTGCTCTATAAGTCTGCCTTCTATTGGAACAGCTTCCTTGTGTTGAGAGTAAACTTGTGACTCAGAGTCTGTGTTTCACATAGTGTTTTGCAGTGGAAACTATAGCTCTAGGCAAAAATGTGTCCTAAATGCATAGAAAAATGTTAAGGCTTATACTCAAAAAATTAAGGAAAAGGACAAAAAGTCTGCTGAACAGAACTATGAATGAAGAAACTGACTCTCAGTAAAGACCTAACAGCCACAAATCCTTTAATTATAAGTGCTTACCCTAAACAGAATTCTATGTGAATAAGAGATTCTTGTACACAAAATAAACTTGGCTGTGAAATGCCTCAAGAAGATTTAGCTAGTTACCAAAAATGCATGTGCAGAGCAAGCCTGTGTTTTTTTAAGATGTGAAGGGCCTCAAAATGTGCATTAGTTCACTGTCTGTGAAAACATGTATATCTATTTTTTTGCAAATCTTCAGTAGTTTACAAGTAAATTAGGCTATGAAACAGAATGCCTGTGTATGAAATGTGCAGTACTGAAAACTGTTTGCAGATGGCAAATTATAAAGGAAAAGACCAGAGATTGACAGTATAAGAAAACAGCCTATAAACAGATGTGTTTATGACTGTAAGAGTACTGGGAAGTGAAAGGCCCAATCCACAGTTTTCTATGAATTAGCAGCCAAGAAATCATGAAGGCCACAGATAACATTTACATAACATCTCAAATGCCAGCATCTTCTCTAGCACAGCCTTTTTCCCTGGAGGTAAAACATGCTTTTTATTTTCATCATAGTAAAAGTAGAAGAAATCCAGATTCCTGGCTTTGTTTTTTTTTCAAATCACTATTCAGCTGGGCTGTTACATGATTGTCACCAAGGTAATACTTCATGTTCTGCTATTCTTTTTAATGCATCAGGAAACAATGGGAAGATTTCAGAATGATAACTTTGTGATACTGCTTTAAAGGAAAAGAACCACTTACTAGCTGGGGGCATTATGGTGCCAATGTGTCACTGCTGGACAGAGGCACAACAAACTAATGGGCACAGTATTTTTTCATATAAGGGGTGGCGTAAGCCACAAAAATTTGGGCTAGGCTTATAAATGCCTTAGGGCAGATAGCCTAGTATAAACCTATGAACCTATGAACCTATGAAACCCATAGGTACACATGCTATAACATTTAGTACACATGCAGCTGAAAGAAAACTTGAGAAATAAATATTTACAGATATGCTCCAACTACTGGTTATTCAAGGGTGGGTGTGCACATCATTGTTTTGTACGATACCTGACTTTACCTCACCCTTCCACAGTAAAGTCTGCTTACTCTACCAACATTGTACCATGGTTGATGTCCTTAACTAGGTAAAGTATAATCATTTGAGGCTTAATTCAAGATAAGTAAGGGTGGTTACCATTCATGCAATATGAAGGCCTGTCCAGCTACTTGCATCTCCTGCATTATTGTTTATGGGGGATTATTCTGTACTTTTGGGTCTTAGGTGTGAAGGCTTGTTGTGATTTCCAGTGGCTGACTTACATGTAGGAACTAAGTGCTACTTGTTACTAACTCTTCCTTTTTCATCTAAGGAATACCACCCAGAATAAATACTTGACTTCTTCAGAGGATCTGACTGCAGTTTTCCATGGTTTGTTCTCTTAGCATCTGGGCTATTGTAATACCTTTTACCTGGGGCTGGATAATGGAAATGCGGGCCATTTTCAGGTAATGTAGAATGCCGAAGTCACTACAGCCATGTTACCAGAGAGGGGGTGACCTAATGGTTTAGATAGTTGCCTTATACATACAAGGTGCAGGGTTTGGTTTTCACATGGGTTAATTGGCTAGGCTTAAAATGGCTAACAAGAGCAATTAGCTTACTACTAATTTATGAACCTATACCTTTGCTGCGCCTGTCTTCTTTAGGTGTAAATGTCATCTTCTTGCTCTGATCTGATCATGGGCTATATGATTTAGGACCCTCCCTCATTAAAATGCTCCTGTTTTATCAAGCATCTAGGTCATTCTGTTCAGCAGCAGGCAAGGAACTGCAAGTAGTGTTGATGATAGCTGTCAAGCACTCGGGTATAAACTGTTTTTCGTACCATATTCCTTAATTCTGGAATTCACTACCTTGCCTGTTACAGCTTGAGGCAGGAGCTTTAAAAATTAAAGAGATTACATAAGGTGTATCTTATTTTATAAGGCTTATATTTCATCTGGCCTAATCTAATATGCATAAGGCACTTGATTTGTTAAGTCTAATTTAATGTAACTTCTTTGATTTTATGGTTTTGTACACTATTCATTAATTATAATCCTCTTTCATGTTCATAGATAAAACTAGGCTAACCGCCCTTATGAGCCATTTTAAGCCTAGCCAATTACCCCATGTGAGAGTCAAACTCTGCACCTTGTACGTGCAAGGTAAAGACCTTAACCATTTTACCAACCTCCCACCCCCGATGTTTGTATACATTTAGTTAATTTTTGTATGTCCAAAGTCAAATAAAACCTTTCTTAGTTTAATACTGGTAAAAGAAGTAACAAATCCACCAAACAAGATGATAAACTATGATCTTACATGTAACAATGTATGTATCAGTTCACATGTATAGCACAAAAATTCAACTTTCACAGCAACAAATTCTTATACCCTCAAATGTTATGATTTAGACATAGAGATATGATTTATACCCGCAGATTTATCCTTGCTCCTGATTGATTTGTGATGCTCCTTAAAAAGTTAGACTTGTTCAAGAATACATGCTTAAATAAATATATAAACTAAACCTATACAGAGATTCACCACCACTAACAATATAGGGTCCAGTATATAAAAACCTTCTATTGTGAAAAATAAGAAAGGGTTCCTCTTTTTGACTTTCTGTTATGATTTTTAAAGGCCAGTGCTATGAGTTTTAATACCTGGAGGTTAACAGGTATGCAGATTCTACTTAGGTTACCCCATAGATCAGGGAATCTGATAGGTGCAGAAAACGTTATGTGAATACATCCATTAGGATGGTGCTTGTTTTACAAAAGCATATCACAATTTTATGGATATAGCTTCAATTGTTTTTACAGGTTGTAGCCATATAAAGTTTAACCCACACTGATATTGAACAAACTAGGTAAGCATTTTTACTAAGTATTATGACATGATTATACTAAGCAAAAAGTTATACAATTTACAATTCATCAGTGAGGACAACATTGCTTGGCTAGATTTACATGACCAAAAGATGTTAAACACATCTGCAACAGTTATTCCCACATAATCATGGTTTGGGAAGTCAACATTTACCCATTACTGCCAAATTGTCGGTAGTCAGATAAGCATTATGGAGGAAGATAAACTGCTGTTGTATAAATTTAGGAAAAGTTAGATTTTTATATGAATTAAAATGAATCATCTCCCATTTAGAGACAATGTTAATTGTTTTAAGCAGTGGCATCCATTACCCAAATGATAGAGTAGCAGCAGAATAGTGCAGTTCAGGGGCAAATCACAAGGGGGTGAAATGGAACAACTCTCTTAACTTCATGCGAGGTGAAGGGTAAGGCTACCTTGGTGTAAGATACTAGGGGCGTGATCAGCACTATAGTAGGGGTATTGATAAGTCCCTGCAAGTCAGTCATGTGATCACTCAAAGGTGAGCGTGCATACCAATAATCACTTAACCAGTCATTTTAACACTGCAGCTGCTTAAATGATTTAAAAGACTACTGCCTCCAGTGTCATCTATAGTTTTTGTAGTAAGACTATCAAAAAGGAAGTAATTACATTATGTCACATAGCAGTTCTTTGAATGGTACTTTTTTTTCAGCAAATAATTCTTGATGGGGGAAACACCAAACTGGGGATTGCTGAGGAAGCCCATTGTTTCAACTACACATCTGGCAGGAAATGTCTGTTTTGGAAGTAACTCAACAATTAGAAAAATAGATTAACTTGTTTTTATCAAACCCAAACACTGGAAATAATTTAGAAATGTCACTTCTTACTAAGTTAAATTAAATTGTAGATTGGAACTGGTTTTAAGATTCCATAAGTTTGACATTTCTGTTACACATATTAAAGCATTACAATTCACAAGGTAATATACACAAGAATCTTTTAAAAAGGGAAATCTGAAATTGTGAGGTTCATTATTAATTGTAAGGTAAATTCACTTTTAATAAAATATTTCTCTGTTTTTAATATTTGCTTATACAGTTACAGTCCTAAAATTAGGATAAGAAAATAAATTTGAGCTGATTTAAATCTGATGGAACATATATAGCTTTGGAATAAAGTTAGTCATATGCCATGAGTATGACTCATGTTTGTGCAGGACATACGATGTGAGTGGTGACAATGTGTACATGTTTTGTGTGTGTGTGTGTGTGTGTGTGTGTGTGTGTGTGTGTGTGTGTGTGTGTGTGTGTGTGTCTATATGAGTGTGTGTATGGTATTTTTATTTATTTTATTCATTTTATTTATTAATTTATTAAATGTAACTGGGTATATGGGCTAGTAAAAGACCATCCCTTTTATTCATAAAAATACTCATCACTTGCAGTAATTGCCTATAGCAGATAAGTCAATTATCACAATGGTTTGAAAATGCTATTCAAAGGCAGCTATATCCACAATGAGAATACCATCATTATCAGCTTGCTTCTGAATCACACTTACGCTAACAAAAACTGTCAGACTTGACAACAGTTGTGTTATCCCAATCGACCCATATATTGAATTGTGTTGGTAAAGGCACCTTCCCCTAGACACACACACACACACACACACACACACACACACACACACACACACACACACACACACACACACACACACACACACACACACACACACACACACACACACACACACACACACACACACACAAAACCAGATGTCCATGCATGCAAAGACACATACCCACACCCAGACATCCACACATGAACACACTCAACATGTAGTGAAGAATGAGATCGGTGTGATATCTGTCTGCTTGAGTGGTCACACTAGGGTGGGTAGGTAGGGAACTGAGAGTCTGGATGTGTGCTGTTTGAGCATGCATGTGGGTGAATGGGTGAGACATGTGGGTCTGACATTGCAGTTGTTGATTCAGCAACATCATAATTATCCAATAATAAGGTGTTTCCCGAGGAAGATTTACAGTGTCTCCAAATCAGAATTTCTTACCTATGCTAACTGGCAATTGTGAGTTAGCCAATTAGCACTGGCAGCAAGAATGTATCTAAATCCCGTGGCTGGTTTCACACATTTAAATATTTATAAACCTGCTTTGCAATCATTTAGTTAAAATGAATGGAGGTATTACTTTACATTAAAATATATCACAAATCATATAATTGTCATATATAAACTACTAACTGTAAGATTCAAACTGAAAAAATAGAGATGACATAAGTACAGTAAGGCACTTGGGTATGTGCATTGCACAAATATTACTGTATATCCAGGGATTGTAAGGCACAAGCCAAAAGACAAAAGCTATAGAAAGGGATAAAACAACTCCAATTAAAGAAGTCATATATAATCATGATATATATACTGTGTGAAAACTATGAGAAATTAATGTTGTGGAAGATGTAGGCAAACAAGACAGTTATAACACAATAAAAGCGTAGTTTTAGGTTACTTATATCACTACTTTAGTTAGTTTTCTGCTCTTATAACATACCCAACATCTACAATCAACAAGCTTAGTCACAATGATTTTTGATGAGTAAGCAGTCCTGGCAGAAAAGTGTTTATATTCTGAAGAGCAAACTGCAAAGCAGCCATTGATAAGGTGGTTGCTGACGCAGACAAATTGTCAAAACAATTGCAGAAAACTTATCAGCATGCAGTTGACTTCTGTCTAGGAAAGAAAATATAAATAAGTTGTGAAAGTCAAAGATGAAGCTGTCATAGTGGGCAGAACACCAAGATGGCTGTCAGCAGTAATACCAGCAAGTACATAACATCTGTTTACATGGTATAAAAATAAACACTCTCAGTATGGGAAATGTGGAACTTCAAAACCTATCATCAAAACAACTGTGATTGATGATGACAAAATATCTAGGAATCCTTGTGTGAATGTGCCGCTAATCAGCATAATTAAATCTGTCTGCTATACAGAAAATAAACATTTAATTAGGTTTGTTTTTGAATCTTCAGAATGCATCATAAAAAAGATGTTTGACAAACACTGAGTTTTTGAGCAATGATCGGTGTCCACTTTCACTGGGAAGTTCGTGTGCTGTATAAAAATGTTCTCAAGCATCATAAAAGAAGATTTGCCAAAATAGGCATTTTCATGCAAACCATACAAGCAGCATCTATTACCTGATAAAAATGAAAGGTCTCCATGAAATTGTACAAATTCAAAATTCAGTTATTCTACTATTTTATGGACAAAGAAAACAATAGAGTTACTCAATAGTTATACACGGAGTCAATAAACGGGTTATAGCCTGCCTAGTGAGATAGGGTGTCTTCTTTACATTTGAACTTGAACACATTAGAAAGATCTTTATAAAGATGAATGTATTGCAGTTGGAACTCTGAAACAAGTGCCTTTAAAGACACTGCATTTTCCATTAAACATCACTGTCAAACAGTGACTGTGATCAGTGAATAAACTTCAGACAGAGGTTACATTAAAGTCTTGATATACACAGTTGCTTACTTTTATGCCCCATGAGAAGCACAAGAGTGTGACGATTTTATTTGCACCCAAAGTATATTCCTCATGGAAGTTTATTGAGCCAGGTTTCTAATAAAGCCATGTTTGTAGTAAAAAGTCATTCCAATTTAGTGCAACTTTTCTGAGAGTGCTGATTTAAACCAGCCTGCAGTTTGCTAAATACGATATTCAACTGTTTCTACATTTCATATGACATCTTGCATTCATTTCAATGTATCCCTTTGATATGTCAGTATTGGTGTTTAACAGACTAACCACATTTGCAGATGATGCAACAATCATAGTCATTGGCTTGGATTGGGATAAAAGAATAAAAAGGGGCCAATAACCGTTTAAAGGTGAGCAAGTAGGTAACAAGTGAGGTTCAATGCACACAACTGTAGAGTTCTGTATTTTTGGACACAACAACCCAAAGGTGGCATACGAAGTATGAGATGCTAAACTAACAGAGGTAGTGGCTGAAAAGGACTTACAAATGATAATCATATCAACTCATTTTCATCAGGCAAAAGAAGAAAGTACATTGGGAACAACCATTGTATTCCATCGGGCATACACCCAAGCACAGAGATGTTATAGCCTCACTCTGTCATGTGATGTGGAGACAGCATCTTCAATAGCATGTGCAGCTCTAGAGACCCTGCAAGAAAAATGATGTGAAATAACTGGATCATTTCCAGAGGAAGGCCACAATGCTTATCTGGGAAGATAGTAGAACTGGAGAAAAACAAATCTGGAATTGCTGAAATTTTACTTATTAGGTACTAGAAGAGACAGAAAGAGAGAGGAATATGGCATGAGAGCACAATATACTGCATGGGCAAATACAAGGAGTGGAAACGAGACACATGGGGAGACAAAGAGGAAGGATCAGCCATCTGTTGAAAATGGCAGGTTTTTATTTTAACCTAACCTGAGGAAATATTTTTTCACTGAAGAAATTGTGGCCCTTTGGAATGAAGGGCTTGGCTGAGTTGTGCGCTGTGAATGCACAGAGGTCTGCAAGAGAAAATGTGACAGCTGGAAGGAGCTGAGATACCCAAGATGAGAGGAGGCAACAACTACATATTAGATGCATCAAACTGGGTACAGTATTTCAACAAACTGTCAGCTCATTTCATTTCATTATGTGATACTAGGCAATGTAGATACATTTGCAACCACCAAAAACTGTTTCTGAAGCAATAAATCAGACCATATGGGTCATCCCAGAAGTGCAACTCTCTTGTTTGCAAATAGAACTAAGGTGCAAACAGCCAACCTCAATTAAACATAAAAAAAATATTTATTTAAGGAATAAAACACAAGTGTGCATGGGTATATCAGGATTTACCCACGGCTGGTGTGGTTTGATCACAAGGCCAAAAGCTGAGTGATTAAACAAAGCCAACTATGGGCAAATCTTGATACACCCACACACAGGAGTGGATTATTGCTACTATACAATGACATTATTTAAGAAAGAAATGTATTTATTTATTTATTTATTTATTTATTTATTTTATTTATATTTGTTGACTGGGAGTGTCCGACTGGACGTAGGTCCATTTTCAGCAGAGGCCCAGGGAGAAAAGCTCCACAGTTAAAATAAACAGACAGTAGTTACATTGGCTTACATAACGATTAACAATTTACATAGCAATTACTTACAACATATTTACAGATGAAGAACATAGTACATCAGTAGACAACTAGAATCTTTATCTGTGAAGTACATAACAGACATTAACAAATGTTACAATAAGAAGTTCCTGCTGCATAATTAGTACTAGGCTTATGAGCATCTGAGCTTGCTATAATCAAGGCAATTAGTGGAGTGGAAAGAAAGGTAGTGGTTGGATGGGGTGAGTGATATTAGAGTAGGAGTTGCAAGGGCATAGCCAGCATGTTTTTAGGTGCGCTTTTAGTAAAGTTTTGAAGTGGGTGCATGATGGTATGGAGGTAATGTGGGTGGGAGGGAGTTCCATAATTTGGCTATGATGCAAGAGAATAGTGCTTCACCAGCAGAATTATTGACTTTAGTGATCTGCAAGTGATTTTTGTTGCTGGATCTTAGTGGTCTGGTGGTGCGATAGGGTTGGAGTAGATTCTGGAGGGATGGGACATTTAGTGGATGGTTTACTAGTTTGTGGGCGAGTGAGAGTTGATACCACTGAAGGAGGTGAGGGAGTTCAAGCCAGCCCAGTTCAGCAAGTGAGAGACAGTGGTGACTATGGGAGGATGCCCCTATGGCGAATTTGGCGATTTTGTTGTAGCAGGTCTCTAGCTTGTTTAGATCGCATTGCCTTAGGTTGGTATATATTGGAGAGGCATAAAGTAGGGTGGAGATAAGGTGGGAATTTGCTATTGAAATCTTTGCTGCTTTGGTAAGAAGTTGATTATTTCTGTATAACGCTCCTAGTTTTTTGTGGACTTTTTTTATGGTCATGGATATGTGAATGTCAAATTTTAGTTTATTGTCTATTTCCACTCCTAGCAATTTGGTGTGTTCAGTTGGTTATATAGTGGTGTTGTCTTTTGCTGTGATGTTAAAGTGAGAGTTGTTTTGAGTATGTTTAGTGGGTTGGAAGATGAGTAGTTTAGTTTTGTTTGGGCTGAATATTAATTGGGCATCGGATAACCACGTTTTTTAAAATTACTTATCTTTCTTAAATTCTTTCAGTAGGAATGTATGATACTACTCAAAAACACAAGTTTAAAAAACTGACTGACAAAAAAATGATTGAAAAATATAACAGTATTGAAAATTGTGGGGCGGCGCAGTGGTGCAGCGGTTACCGTTGTCATCTCACAGCAAGAAGTTCTCTGGTTCAATTCACAGCTGGGGTGCCTTCTGTGTGGAGTTTGCATGTTCTCCCTGTGTTCGCGTGGGTTTCCTCCGGGTACTCCGGTTTCCTCCCACATTCCAAATACATGCATCTGAAGCATTTCTTCCCAGGTCTCTGCTGAAAACAGGCTCTGTGGCACCTAGTCGGACTTTCCCGGTCAACAAATGTTAAAAAAAATAAATAAAATAAAAAATAAAAAAATAATGTCTTTGTATAAGGGCATTGCAGTGTTCCTCTGCTTCCTTCCTCATTTGCTGATATACTACACATAAGAATGACGCTAGCACAGTACATCACTGCAGAGCAGAAGTAATGGAGAAAAGAGAATATCTATTGCTATCTTTTTTTTTTTTTTTTTTTGCCAACATTCAGCTAATACAAGAAATCTGGACAACATAATAGAGGGACAAAGGTCCACAAACAGAGACAGATTTTAAGTATTGCTCTTATAAACTTACATTTTTTTTTTTTTTTTGGAATAAGAAGTTTTGTGTTAGTGTGCATTTTTGGAAGGATATGAAGCCTGAACCAGAAATGCTTGCTACTCTTTAATGACTTCAATCCCAGTGGCTTGCCAGAAAAATACAGTTTTTATGATTCACAGACCAAAACTAAAATCTGGACAATCTGCGAAAATCTGTAAAGCTGAGAGGTACAAGTCTGCTGAGATTTTAGGAAGGACACAGCAGAAATTCACAGAAAATCAGGTAAGTTTATGTTTTTTTTAGTTTTGCAGAACATACCTGATTTTTCTTGTATTTTGCTCTGTAATCTAAGCATATGCCAATAGAAAAGTCTGATTTCAGAGGCTAGACTTTTTTCTATTGGTATATACTCCCAATGGTCTAGTGGTAAGGCAAAGGCCTCTGAACTTGATTTACAATGGGCACACAAACTGGGCTGTCCAATCAGTGTGCAAGTTTTTTGAATGGCAATGAGCTGTTGTTCTATAACAGACATTGATAATCAGAGGAGGCAGATGGGACTTCTAATGGCAACTTGAACATTTTTACATTCAAATATCAGTACAGAAAATAAAGTAGTAAACTATTATAACATATAAAATGCTATTGCAAATGGACAGTGAGAGAAATATATAGTCAGTTAAACTTATATAATAGACAATCTTAATAGTTCAAACAATGAGTTTAAAGGCCATGAAGCATCTATGTCTGGACCACAGATGGACAACACAATAAATAAAATATAAATAAATAAAAATAAATATACATAATTAAAAGATGACAGTTGCTGTCACAATGGTACAGCAATTAGCTTTGCTGTTTTATAAAACTTGGTTCTCCAATTCAGTTCTCAGTTGAGATGTCATCTCTGTGGAGTATACACAGCCTTCTTGTATCCTTCTGGAATTTACTAGGTGTTCCTGTTTCAACTCACATCCCAAAGACATGGCATATGTGAATTAACAATAATCCAGATTGCCCATAGACATGCATGCCATGAGTAAAATGCGTGTGTGAGTGTGTGTGTGTGTGTGTGTGTGTGTGTGTGTGTATATGTGCGTGTGTGTGTGTGTGTGTGTGTGTGTGTGTGTGTGTGTGTGTGTGTGTGTGTGTGTGTGTGTGTGCGTTTGTGAGTGTAGGTATGCGTGTGTCCGTGGGCATGTACATACATGTCCTGCAGTGAGCTGGCACCCCATGCAGGACTACTTCACAGCGAACACATACTGAGGGCTGCACCAGCATCAGATTCGCTAATAACTCTGCAATGGATTATGTAAGGACTCATTTCATTAAGTTCATCTCCCTGATGTTGAACTACCAGACTGTTGTTGTCCACAGGAAATGCTAGCATAGTTTTAAGTATGTGCATCACCACCGATTCCTTTTGTTTTCTGAATTTCTTATTCCTTTTTTCTTTGTACAACCATGGAGTGGGTGTATATAAGTTAAGAAGTAGAGGTATTTCCTCCCTCAAAGAGGTGCATACACATACACACACACACACACACACACACACACACACACACACACACACACACACACACACACACAGATCTCTATATATACACATAGGTAGATAGATGCACAAATGTGTGTGTGTGTGTGTGTGTGTGTGTGTGTGTGTGTGTGTGTGTGTGTGTGTGTGTGTGTGTGTGTGTGTGTGTGTGTGTGTGTGTGTGTGTGTGTGTATATATATATATATATATATATATATATATATATATATATATATATATATATATATAAGTGTGTGCATGGATTTATACATACACACACACACACACACACACACATATATATATCAGTAGATAGATATTTAGACAGAGATACACACACATGCATATACCAATCCCACAGTTGTACATAATTAGGGAAAAGAGATAGTCCCCAAAACAGGTATCAGTGGCCTACAGCAATTCCTTCTCAACACTTTTACAACCAAATAATTTTAGGAATCTGGAGCAGCGGGCATGTATAGGGATGATATATAGATATATATATATATATATGCATGTATGTAGTCTTGCTTAAAATATTAATTAGTCTGGTTTCCTTAGCAATATTATAAGACAGAAAAACTGATAATTTGGAATGGAAGGTGAAACATCTTTCCTCCAGATGATCGACAATCATTCTAAAGTGCTGCTAAAGCAGCACGTCTACTTTTATAGATTCATACATACTGCATGGCCGCTGAGTCTCATGACAGTTCTCATATTGCCAGTAGCCCTCTCTCAGGCAACATCTCTTTTCTCCAGGAGGGCCAAACCAGTCAATCCTTGAGTAAATTTGTGGTTAGCCATCCAGTCATCTAATTTATGCTTAACTTGCAGGGGAAGTTTATTCCAGAAGTTTTGGATGCACAGGGTTATAAGCCTGTCCCTCCATCATGTTTTATTTATCTGTTGGTGAACATTTAGGTCCCTGGTTCTAGTATTAATGCAGATGTTGGACTTGCTGAGAAACAGGAGATCCAGGACAATCTCTCTCTAATGGAGCAGTGGTCTCCTATCAAAAGTGTATTAAATACTGAAAAAAGGGATAGAGCCTACAGCTTCTCTTAGTAGCATAGGGACTTCAGGCCTGTGATCTTTTGCATTAGGAATCTTTGGGGTCCAATTGTTTAACAGTTTAGTGAGATACATCCCAAAGGGGGGAGTTGTACTCAATAATTGTCCTAATCTATGCTGAGTGTAACTGATTGATTACCTCTTTAGAACTTGATGATATTTCTTTGGCAATTAGTTGGGCTAAATAAAAGGGTTTCCAGACAACCACTGTGACATGATTGTCAAAAGAGAGGGAGCTATCAACCCAAAGACCTATGTCCCAAACTATAATTTTGTTTTGTACAGGTGTGTTGTATGCTAAGAGGAGTGGTAAAAATGCATGGAGTCATTTTATATATATATATATATATATATATATATATATATATATATATATATATATGGGTCTAGGACTATTCACTGAAAGCACATTTCACTGGAAGTCAAAAGACTGTACACAAATCACTGAAAGCTCAATTCACTGAAAACTCAATTCACTGAAACACATTTCACTGAAAGTTATATATGGCCTTTTCCCCACTGTTGTGTGACCCTGGAGTTAGTATATATATATAGTAAGGGGGGGTGGGGGCACATCCCCCCACATCAGGGGTGTGGGGGGGTCATAGCCCCTCACATATTTTCGATATATATTAAGTTCAGAAAAGAGTAATTTATTGGAATTGCAAGTATCCATGTATATAGTTCAAAATATTTAAAATAGGTGGGGGGGCTACGTCCCCCATATCCCACGATTTGGGGGGGGCGGTGCCTCCCACACACACCCTTACTATATATGTACTAACTCCGTGGTTGCAGAACATTGAGGAAAAAGCCATATATAACTTTCAGTGAAATGTGTTTCAGTGAATTGCGTTTTCATTGAATTGAGCTTTCAGTGAATTGTGCACAGTCAAATGTGTTGAAATGTGCTTTCAATGAATAGTCCTAGACCCATATATATATATATATATATATATATATACACACACACACACACACACACACACACACACACACTCACACACACACACACACACACACACACACATACACACACACACACACACACACACACACTGTATGTACTCACACATACATATACATACATACATACACATAACCTCTGTAATATTATTGTTTTTTTTTTTTCAAACAATGTATTTATTATCATGGAAAAAGTACATCAACAATCATAATATTAAGCTACCAACAATAATTTACAATGAGAAGTTGTTCAAATTCCTACATTTCGCATATAATATGAATGCAATTTAAATAAATCATTATGTGCAATATATTTATTCAGCTATGTTGAATATTAATTTGAGTATTTCTTTAATAAAATATGGGTAATACTATTCTTAATTTCTGCTATGTTGCATGTATGCTGCCAGATGCCATTTGTCTTTACATTTCCAGGGAGGGCAGGATATGCAATTGACGGTCAGTTGGCCTATAATCAATGTTAAAGTGCACTGTGATCGAGAGAGGTTTTCTTAAATGGGAATGTCCCACCCTCTGAAGTACAGTGACCTTAAGGAGTTGGTTAAACTATGTAAAGGGTACCATGGAAAATGCTTACAATGTTTATAGGTTCATAGGTCGTCATGGGCTAACAACCACTAGGATCCTTATAAGCCTAGCCGTGCACAGCAAACCATTTGAGTCCTGAGTATCATAGGTTTATATACCAGGGAGGGAGGGTGCATGTTATTAGGGAGACAATTAAGGATTTGTAGAGGGGGGTGTTAGGATAATACTTTTCTTATTGACAGCTTCCGACCATAAGGGACATGGAGACAGACCGGGGGGATTTTCCATCCAATTGTCAAGGTTTCATTTGAACAGGGTCTGGGATAAACTCTGTTTTACATGGATGGGGAGCCTATTCCATAGTGCAGAGATCCTTTGAGACCTATATCTGCCTCTGCAGCATGTTCTGTTTATATCATAAGTGAAGCTCAGATCCATGGATCTAGCATTTCTGGTGCTATTTGCTTTGCATATGTGCAAAAGATCCATCGGGCCTGGGTCTGAGGAAGCCCTGTAAGCTAGGTAAACTGAAACTGAATACAGAGACAGAGCCTTTAGGTGATCAGTCATGCACTGAATTCTCGTAGTGAGAAACCATTGTTTGTGGGCATTCCAACTGTTGCAACTGTCTGGCTAAATGAGTACCAAAGGTGGAATTATATTCAATGGTAGGTCTGATAAGGGCCAAATACAGTGGTACAATAACTGCCTTGGATGCTGTCCATACCTTACCTATAAGTTGGGTGACACACAATAATTTTCTTACTATGTCAGCTACATGTTGGTCAAAGGCCAGATTGCTGTCTGCATATATTCCCAGATCCCCTACTACTGTATAGATTTTTAAGGGTGTATTATTGATGGAATAATTAACTTGGGATGACAGTTTCACAAGGTCCATTATAATTGCATTTTTTGACACTGAGGTTTAGGCTATGGCTTGTGCATTAGTCTTTTATGTTAAACTGTGTCTTGGGAAGGAGGATCTGTAATAGCTCCAAATTTACAGCTATCAGTGAATGTAGTGGGCCAGAGGCCTTGAACATTAGTCTTGACTTTCAAGAAGTAGATGCCAAACAGCAGTAGGCCCAGCATTGAGCCCTGGGGTACTCTTCTGGTGACCTGCATCTTAGTAATGACGGTCTCACCAATCCTGGCTTCTTGGGTCCTGTCTATGAGCCAGTCATCAATCTGGTGCGCTATGTAGGGATTTATGCCTAGTTCTGAGAGTCTGTCAACAATGCCTGAGTGGGATATTGTACTGAATGCCATGGTTAGGTTAGGATAGGCAGTATGCACTGTTTTACCCTTGCCCATTACCTTGGTGACCCTCTCAAAGACGTCTACCATGCTAAGTAGACATGACCTTCCCTTAACTAAGCCAAATTGTAATGGGTCCAGAGTCAGTAGGTTGCCAATGTCCTTGTTTATCATTTCTATAATAATTCATTCCACAGCTTTGCATATTAGACTTGTTAGAGGGATGGATCTGTAGTTCCCTGGGTTGGTTGATGGTCCACTCTTATGGAGGAGAATGACTGTTGTGGTCCTCCGTTCACTTGAAACATAGCCTGTTTCAAGGCTGTAGTTGAAGAGTGTCTCAAGTGGTCCTGATAGATTGTGTTTATAGTGTTCAGGAGGCAACTGGAGTTGGTGTTCTTGGCTTTGTAAAGTGCTGCCAGCACCTGATTCCCTGCTAATAGATGGGGGTACTATGTTGAAGATGATTTTATCTGGTAGGGGGGGTGAAGTCTGAGCTAAATTTATTAAACAGTAGATTTGCTGATGGTGGTACAATTCACCATCAGTTCAGTAGGCTACTGTCTGTTACCTTTGAGATTCAAGACATAGCTGAAGAAGCCCTTGTGATTCTGCTTAGCCTGCAAGGTTATCCTGACCATGTAGTTGACCTTGTTGGACTTAATTAGACCTCTTAGTTGTTTGGTTGTATAAAACTGCACGTGTCTTTATCTGAGTTGCTCTTCCTAATTTGGCCATGAGTTTTCTTTATTATATCCTATTTTTTAGGTGAGGATTTGTTTTCAGTGTTTGTTTTGGGTTTATATCTGGTAGTTATGGCAGCTTCTATGCAGCCATTCACATATTTTGTATAGGGATTTTGCAAATAATTCTACATAAGGTAGCTGTGATCTCTGGGTTGGGGGAGCCTTGAATTTTGACAAACTGTCACATAATAGGATGTGGTTTGCCTGATAATAGTTTCCAGCTGTTGCTGGTTTAGCTGGTTTTCTGGGATGGTCTTTACATTAAAAGAGGCAGCTTTGTGATTCTACCTCAGTAGTGGGGATGGGACACAAGGTGAGGGGGTGCAATGCTCCCCCATGTTGGTGAATACCAGTTCCAGTATGTATGATCCTCTGGATGGAAGGCATACTATCTCTTCCAGGGGGGTTGTGTTAATAAAGTCCAGAAAGCCTTGCACCTGTGAGTTTCAGGCAGTGTAAGTTTCACAGTCTATACAGGAGTAATTAACATCACCCATAAATAGGATGTTTGGTTGCATGGTGAGCACATCTAGTAGGTTTAGATAAGAGCTGGGAGACACTGGAGGCATAGATGGTGACCTGTATCTAGCCATGATACAGTGAGGGGCCTTATCTATGGTGACTTGCCTAGACACGATCTGATCTCCATGTTGCCATCCTGTTTAACCAACCTAGAGGTATGTTTGTTGCTAATGATCAAGACACCTCCACCTTTGGCCTCAGTCTGTGCTCTTGTTAGTCTAAATGTGTCAAAGGCTATGTAGCCTTGCACTGCTGAAGTACTTTACATGGCTTTAAACCAAGTCTCAGTCACAGCACAGATGTCTACATTCTTTACAGTGAGGAGGGCTTGAAGGGCGTGGAGTTTTTTGTTTAGGCTCCTAATACTTAGCAGTAACACCTTAAGGTTGCTTGGAGCCTTTTTTTTTTTACTATGTTGGTAGTTTTGTCTTTTTGGATTTGCCTAAAAAAGGCTCTAAGCAGGTGAATAGAGTTTTAGCCAAGATCCAAAAGCCTAGGGGAGACAGATGGAGCTCATACTTGGCATAGCAATGTGGTCTGCTGACCATGTCCTCCCAAGCTAACAGATATTAAATTGCCCTACACTGACACCAATTATTAAAATCAATCATTTTATGTTCATATTGTGTCATCATACTTGGTGAAGGTAGAATGCTGCTCAATGCAAGTCTCATACCTATCTGTGACACATATTCCAAGAGATCCATTATGTCTATTGTCATATAGTCCAGTGAGGTATATCTCAGGTCATTTACACCCACATGGACTGTGATAGAATCATATTGGTACTTGGGGTGCAGTGACGTGTGTGTGTGTGTGTGTGTGTGTGTGTGTGTGTGTGTGTGTGTGTGTGTGTGTGTGCGCGTGCGTGTGTATGTATGCGTGCATGTGTGGGCGTGTGCGTGTGTGTGTGTGTGTGTGTGTGTGTGTGTGTGTGTGTGTGTGTGTGTGTGTGATTGTGTGGATCCTGGCTCCAGATAGGCAACTAACCATTATCATCTCCTTGTCTAACCTGGTGAGTGGGGCATCTGTTTGTCAGACAATGGAGTCCCCAATGACAAAAGGATTGGGTAAAGTATATGCCTGCCTTATTGGCTTTGCTTTAGGGGACCTTTGGGTGTAGGCATATGTGAGATGTTTGATGTTGCTTTTGATGTGTGTTTTAGTGATTGCTGCGGAGCAGTGCTGCCATTAATTGGCTTTGGAGGTCTTTGAGATTTTGGAAGTTTTCTTTTAAGCACCTCAGCATAAGACAATCTGTGTGTGTGTGTGTGGTGAACGATGTGTATGAGGGATGACAATTTCTTTGAATGACAGATTTTTGCCTCTAAGGAAGTTGTGTATTTACATCTCTCACATATCGTGGTATTTTCTTTAATGATTAACTGGTTGTCTGAGAACATAAGACAATTGATACACTGCCTTAGGAAGTTTAAATCTACCAAACTGGCCAAAGAGACATTTGGAAATTGCATATCCATTTTGTCTGGTCAGGTAATATGATGGATCGTTTAGGATTAAGGATTGAGTTTTAACATGGGCCTCCTAGGGTAGTTTCACGGGTTAAGGGGAAGATGTTATATAGTGCTAGGATATGGTAATGCTATTCAATATGCAAACTAGATTCTGGGGTTAAGGGCAAGATGGTAGTGCAATTCCTTGTGCAAGCTATCTTCCTAAGCTTAATTTCCCAGAATGCCACACTGTTTAACAGTTGTTAGACCTAATCCTAACTTTATAGGGAATTTTTACTGTTCATGGCTTCATAGGTGTTTACTAGGCTAACAACCACATGGGCCTTTTTAAGCCTAACCATGCATCCCAAATCTCTGAAAAGTTCTGGTACCCTTGATAAATGTAAGCAGAGGCTTGTGAAATTAAACATTTACAAGCAGGGACCTAGGAGATGAAACATTTACAGGCTGACGTGTCCAATAGAGACATAGATGCCAAATAATGGATGAATTTCATTTCCTGTTCCCCATCCAACTGTCCAGGTTACACTTGAATTGGGTTAGGGAGGAACTCTGCTTCACATGGATGGGGAGCCTGTTCCAGAGATGGGGTAGTCTCTGAGATGCATACCTGTCTCTCTAGCAGGTCCTATTTATTTCACAGGCAAGGTTTACGCCTTTAAAATAGGTAATTCTGGTGCTGTTTGCTTTGCAGATATGCAGGAGGTCCATCAGAGTGTGCTCTGACAATGCCTTGTATGCCAGGTATAGATCTACCCTCAATAGCCTGTAGGAGACAAAATACAGGGTTGGGTCTTGCAGTGGTCTGCACAGGACATGTTACTTATGCCCTGTATTCTTTTGGTGAGGAACCTCTGTGGACATCCAAATTGTTGAATATGTCTGTTTAGGTACATACCAGAGGGGGTACTGTACTAAATGATAGGTCTAATGAATGCCAAATGCAGTAGAATAATGACTTCCTTAGACCTAGATGCCTAACCTTTGTTTATAAGTTGCACAACATAAAATGATTTCCTTACTACTGTAGACATGTGATGGTCAAAGACTAGATTGCTGTCTGTGTGTGTCATTAAGTCCCTTACTACTGGATCAACTCTTAGGGCTGTGTTGTCAATATGATAGTTGCCAGGGGTGGATGACTTCCCAAAGGATACTATTGTGTATTTCTTGGCATTCACTTTTAGTCCATAGCTCTGACACCAGTTGTTTGATTGTGTCAGCCCTTCCTGGAAAACATTTGTGTCAATCTTAGATTCAATGACTGATCCTAATTTGCAATCATCTGCAAATTTAGTCAGCCAGAGGCCACTAACATTGGTCTTGACTTCAGAGAAGTAAATGCCAAAAAGGAGCAGGTCTAAATCAATCCCTGAGGGACTCCACTTGTGACTGGCCTGTTTGTAGATGTGGACTCCCCAATTCTAACTTCCTGGGTCTTCTCTTTAATGACTGTTGACTGTTCTCCATTCATGAACCACAAAGTCATTTTGGTGACTACAATTAAATAGTAATTCTAGAGGACCTGATAGGTCATATTTCATGGCATTTAGAAGGTATACTGGGATATTGTCCAAGTCCATTGATGCAGTGTTATTGGCCTTAGAGAAAGCACTACAGGTGACTCCAGTAACAATGAGCTCAGTACACAATTGTATATTGCCTTTGAGGTTGCAGACATAGGTTGTCCTTGGCCTGGGAGGCCAAATTTACCACAAATTTGGCTTTGGTAGACTTTATTTGTCCTCTGAATTCTTTGTTTAGTTTGACGAGAGTGCATTTATCCTGCTGGCTGCTGCAACTCCTAATTTTTGCCATGATTTTCTTCTTTCTGTTATACAGCCTTTTGATGTTGTGATTCCACCAGGGTGGTTTATTTTTTTGACTTAGTTATGTACTTCTTCCTGGTGGGCACAGCTGCCTATATGCAGCTACTAACATGCTTGTATAGGATTTCTGTGAACAGTTCCGCATAGGTAGCAATGTTCTCAGGGTTTATGGGGCTCAATATTTTGCCAAGTTATCACTTAATATTAGGAATTTAGCCTTAGGGTAATTGCTGAATATTCCAGGGTTAGCTGGGGTTCCAGGTTTTGTTTTCACTTCAAAGGAGACCATTTTGTGGTCTAACCTTACCAGAGAAGACATTACAGTAGGAGTTGTGCAGTACTCCCCATATTAGTGAGGACCAGATCCAGTATGGTTGCACCCCTGGTCAGTGTACTGACAATCTGGTCCAAGGGGTTTGTGTTTACAAAATCCAGGAATCTATGTGCCTGTATGTTTGGTGTCAAGCCATTTGTTACTATACAGGGCACTGCTAACCACCGCTGCTCAGTAGACAGCTCCGCACAAACTTGATTGATTTATAGCAGAGAGAAAAAAGCTTGAAAACTGACTCCTATGCCCTCTAGCCAATAAACCACCAAACTTTGAACTCCCTGGAGTGATTCCCAATTCAGAGAGACCAAGTAAATGCCTTCTGCCACAAGGTGGATGATCCTGGAATTTCTTTATGTAAAACCACAGCAAAAGCAGCTCTCCAGTGCAGATTAAACAACAAGCAGCTATCAAACAATTAAGTCCTTGGCTAACTTGCCCCTCTGCAAGGAGACTTGGAAGCAAACAGAACTAGAAAAGTCAACAGAGAAATTATTATTTTTTCCACAAAATTAAATAAATGTTCAAGAACAGTAGCGATCACTGGATAAAGCAAGTACAAGTACAGTCAAGCAAGAAAATATTCTTATCTTAGTGGTACAGGATAAGGGGAAATTGTTTGCAAGCCAAAGTTTCAGATAAGCAATCCATGCCCAAGGACATATATTGGAATCAGCAGGTTGCAGCTGGTGGAAAATCCACTGTAATCTACTACTTAAATGTATGGCAATGAGATGTGTAAGAAGTAAAGATCGTCAACATGTAGTATCATCATGGTTGCCTCCAAAGAAGAAAACATAGAATACTTGAAGTAGTAGATGTGGAAATACAGTCCACAATGTCCTGTCACAGGTGGGTTACCAACCACAGGAACAAAGTCAATTATGATATTATGGGAGTGTTTGGGTCTGATAGTTCTATCTGCATTATTTCCAGATGTGCTGCAGACATCCGGAGAATAATCAGCCCCAAAATGGACACAGACAGTTGACAACCATATACAAACAGTTTCCAAGAATACATTTTGAAATGACAGGCTGAAGCAGTATTGTTGTCTGATGTCAGTGATATTAGTGCAGGTCCCCTTCAGAATTTCGAAGCTTAAAACTTCGAAATTCATATGATCCAAGACCATATGATCGAAGTTTTAAAACTATGAAATCCTGAACTGAGATCGCATACAGAGGAAATTTTCCTTTTCCTCGCTGTAGTGTGATCTCGGAGTTGGTATATTTAAATAGCTGGGGGTGTGGGGGGTGCAGGGGTGCTTGCCCCCCTGCAAAATCATGTTTTGTGTTGACTGCTTTTTGGAGGGGGTTTCAGAATTTCGAGATTCCTAGATCTCGAGGTTCTGAGTTTGATATTCTGAACCTCGGGATTTTGGTATTTAGAAATTCTGAAGTGAGCCCATGAGTGTTACTATGGCCACCATGCACAAAGCACTGTGTGATTTGCTTTAAACTCCCTCTAGTTAGCAGGTGTGGAGCCTCAGGTAAGTAAATAAATGGCTCTAGTCACAAGTATAACAACAGTATTGAGTATGACATTAAGACTAAAGCTAGGTGGATGTGTCTTTCTGTAACAGCAAGGGACATCGCCTTGTGAAATAAAGCCACATACATTAGGTAAAAGGTTAACATATCAGACATTTGTCAGGGTATCTGAATGACTTGATACAGTGAGTGGTCTATGTAGCATTTTTGCACACTCGTCCATATCCCAGATTTATCTGGGACTCTTCTGGAAAGACATCAAAGTTATTTTAAACCAAAGACATCCCAAAGCCATTATGAAGGGCGTTTGCACAGTAGACATATAGTTCAAAGTCAGAACAAATGCAAGCATATGGTAATCCTCTTTGTGGACAATTAAATACTACTTCTGGTGTGACCTTTAAAAGACTGAAGAGTTTTACAGTGGAAAACTCCTTGCCATTATCAATGACACCAAATGGTGAAAAAGTGAAGTAGGATACATGCATAGTATTATACTGTCCCTCATTTTGCAGACATTTTTGCCCTGATTCAGTCAGGGCTCTTAACTTCTTTGCTCAAGAATCAGGGAAAAAGCCAAAAATAACGGCAGGGGGACAAAAGCCCTAATCAGGGACATTTTTTTAAATATTACTCTAAACCACTTAAAAAGTTAATAGAACTACAGAGATTTACATCAATATGCTTTTTCTTAATAAGAAGCAAAAAACTCCAATGTATAGTATTACTGAATGATTATCTTCTTTGATTTACCAGAAAAACTGTACCCTCAGTGGTTTAGCAGAAAAGAAAAAAATTATAACGGCAAAAATATAAGGCAAACTCAAGGGCACTCTGTGAAATCAATGACAGTGCAAACATTGTTTTACTCCCTTTGATTTAGGGCAAAACCAGAAAGGGAGTGAAGATGATTTCATGCTATGAAAGCTGCCTCCATTTGATCTTTAACTTTTAGAATACTTCATGTGAAAAATAGTTTATTGGCACATTTTTTTATTTTAAATCGAAACACTGGTACTTACCAAGTAGTGCTGGCTTTCACTGATAACTTCTGTTTCTTTATGCTCTGGTCCAGGACATGTTCTTTTAGTTTGAAGTGATGGTATAATATCTTGCCTCCATATGCATTGCAACAAAAAAGAGACAGGCAGCTTAATAAGGCTGCTAACTTGTCAATTCTTCATATAGAAGGCTATACTGCATAATATACCCAACTTAAGCAAAACTGTATTCGTCATATATTCATTCATTCAGTATTTGATTCACATTTGTATTCTCATCGTGTTACTGGCATACTATTTTTGGCAATGAAATAAGCATTTGCTCAATGACAAAATTTGTCCAAACATAGTGTGTGGTAGTAAAATAAATGCTACACAAGTAATTAGCAAATAAAATTGCATGTAATAAACCTTCTTCCATTACAGAAGGGTTTTAATGGAAATCAGTTTGCTTTTTATGTATATATGTATGTATGCATTTAATAATGCATTTCTAGTCGGGTCATAGATTCGTACTAGGCCATCTGCCCTTGTGGGCCATTTTAAGCCTAGCCAAATTTCCCATACAAAGAGTAAGAATCAAACCTTGTACCTTGTGTATATGAGTTAAAAACCTTAACCGTTATGCCAATGCAATTTGTAAGGCACAGCATTTTTTGAGCTAGAGATAACTTTTTGTTTTTCCTAAAGACATTATGTATAACCTTGCGATAGTAAGTGCTGGGAACTTGTGTTTTGGTTATCTGATATTACAGCTGTACTCCAAACTGCCTACAACAAGATATTGTGCTTTATCAATCTTTCCAGTCTTAGAGTACATCACTGTTTAACTATTTGCTAACCAACTGGCTATCAGTGACTGTAAGGGATATCCAGTTTTTAAACTAATCCACATTTAAATTAGTTAAGAACTACTTCCCACCACTAAGACTAGGTGCAAGTAAGAACCGGAACATATGCATTTTGTAACCATAAAAGAATCCTGTTACAAATACCCACATTGAACTTAGCCATTGGAAGAAAAAGGCTTCTTAGAGATTGTTCCTGCCTGTTAGAACACCTTGCTTCAAAATATTTGAAATATCATCTGTGCCATGGCATAGCAGGATAAAGCCTTAACTATAGTCCAGGCAACCTGGGTATGATTAATGGCAGTGATGTCTGAGGTACATCAGGAGAAGGACTGGCATGCTTATGTGATGGGGATTGATGCCTGCATGCTCCTTATGACAGATCCCTGGGTGGATGCGTAAGGACATTTGTCCTAAAATGGGAATAGTTGGAGGACATTGGCTAAGTTGTCACATAAGCAGGATGATACACAGCACATCCCCATTGTACATCTACCCATAAGGTAGGATACGTGTGTGCAAGGGTAAATCAGTAGTTGGAGTATATGGAGGAAACCCCTGTGACAGCGATATCACACTGCACTAGGATGACTTGATCTCCTCCTCAGCACCACACATGGATCAGACTAAGTCCAGGGACATGCAGGATTGTCCAGGGTAGATCCAGTAAAAGAGGAGAGGCACTGGTTGCAGACAACGGTCAACTGCAAGGAGAACAAATACCCTCCAAAATGATATTATAAAATTGAAAGCTTTATAATCTTTAGAAAACAACCTAAAGAATACCCGAAAGATGACTATAAATGTTTTTGCTTTTCATACTATGGCTAAGTTACGTTTTCAACAACACAGACCACTCTCTATGTTGTCTGTAAGAATTCTGATATGACACTATAAATAAACTTTGTTTCTTACCGATTTCCATAGGATGCAATGTTGATTTAAATTTATATAAAATTTTATGTCAAATGCTCTAATGTCTTCTTATGTCTAATTGGCACCCAGCTTATAATTAGGTATTATTGCTGCTCTATGGACCAAGTCATTGTTCAAAAGAATCCTTGGACCAGCTGTCCTTCCTGGTTAAAAATATATAAATAAATAAACAGATAAGTAAACAAAGAGCTACATAAATAAAAGATACATGTTAATTAAGTAATTCTCATTGCAACTGTGTGCTTTGCTCCCTTATAGAGCATTCTTAACAGTTTTATGTTACTGCTGAAACCTGTTTCTGCATTATGTAATGACTGCAGCGGATGGTTTCACAGAATATTTCCTATGGTGAAATTTCTTTTTCACTTGAAGTGCTGCTCTAAAGATTTCAGCTTGTTAGTCAAGTTACATGGCTCCCGCATGTTTCTTGAGGGCCCTTTAATACTGACTTTAATAGGCTTATTTCTTACCCTAATTATTGCTGTTAGCTTATCCATTTCTTGTTTACAGCTTGACATTCCTGATTACCCCAGATCTTACTTTGCCTGGCTGTCTTTCTTCTTCAAGTCTGCAGACTACTGACTATTTTTTTAGGGGAAAGAGGTAGGGTCCATTTAACTGTCTTTCCCTATCTCAAATTATACCATCCTGGGGGCGAGGCTAGGATGTAGACTGGTTGGCAGCATCTTTTCCCAGCTCTGCACTCAAAAGATATTTCTGACAGGAATTTTTAAAAACTAGATATTGTAGACAAACCTATTTTGTTGAATTACTTCTACTAATATCACTAGAAGTCTACAGTGCAAAAAATTTGGCTTCAAACATTATTTTTCCTGTCAAAAACAAGAAGGAAGGTATCTGAATCTACTGAAAATGAGCTTTTCTAAGCATACCACACAGGACCAGACGATGAAAAGGGAGATACAGTCTTTATTAAATGCTATACAAGACTTTTCAGTGAAATTTGACAAAATGAATACCAAACTGAACACTTTTGAGGAGAGATCTACAAAACAAATACAGCAACTACAAGAAATAATAACGCAACAGAAGTCTCAAATAGCTGACATAGAGAGATCCTTAAATGATACCGAGGGCAGACTCTCAAAACAAGATCTTCAGCTACATTTTTTATCACAACAAAATGCTTCATTAGAAAATAAAATAGAGGATCTAGAGAACAGGGCCAGATGAAATAACCTTTGCATCTATGGGCTACCAGAGAAAACAGAGGGAGATAACATGGTGACTTTCCTTACTACCTGGTTACCAGAAGTTTTAAAATTGCCTGAAGCTCTTTCTTATGGAATTGAAAGAGCCCACAGATCCTTAAGAGCTGCTTCATCAACCATCAAATCAAAAAATCACCCGAGATCAATAATAGTAAAGTTTTTTCATCACAGGACAAGGAACTTATTTTAAAAACAGCATGGTCAACTTCTCCAGTTAAATACAAAGACAACATAATCAGATTTGATAATGATTATTCTGCTGGAGTTATAACTGCAAGAAAAGAATGTCTCCCTCTGATAAAGGAATTGAAAAAAGGCAACTTAAAGTCCACTTGCTTTTCCCTGCAAGAATAAAAATATTTTTTACTGAAGGTCCTAAAACTTTTGACATTCTGCAAGCAACAGTTTCTTATCTTTCAGCTAATAAAACCTTCGATAATGTGGAAGAAATGGATTTCTCCCAATTTGGGGTTAAGCGTCACTTAGAAAAAAATGAATGGAGCACTGCTGACAAGAAGAAGAAGAAACGATAAAAGACATATGAAAAACACAAACATTATTGTCTTCTAATTGCTCTGTAAGGCAAAAAAGTTCTTTGAAAGCATTTATGCTTTACACATGTGTCAGTCTTTGAAGCAATATAAATACAAGATAAGCAGGACATTTTATAACTAAAGCGAACAACCCTAAAGAAAGCAAGGTAACATATCTTTCTCTATTACAGTGTAAATACTTACAGTCATGATTTTTCTAACTCTAAATGATATTTAGATAGTTAATTTATAAATTACCTGCCTTTTACTGCTAGTATAGAATATGATGTATTTACACTGACATATTAATGTGGTGTGTTTAAATGAGCATGATTCCTTTTTATATTATTTACACTAAGCTGCATGAAATATCTAAACTGATGTATTTAATTCACATAATAATATATAAAACTGATAGTAATAACTGTCAAAAGTGCCTTGAAAAGTAATTATCTATTCTTTGATGCTAAAAGTGCCTTTTGACTAACAAACAACTGTTTGGCTTGTATATCTGCCCTTAATGTTAAGAAAACTAATAGAAGTTTAATGAGCTGGTGTTCAGTTTAAAAAAGCCCTAAAAACTTCACTTACTTTGTTTTTGTCTTCTCGCCATGGTCACGAGCTGGGAACTCTTATTTTACCACCCCTGAATGAAGGTTCTTCAGTTAGAATCCATTACAGTGTGTTAAACCTTCTAACAGCACAAAATGAAAGTAAACAGTCATGAGTGATGTCAGCACTAAAACAAGACAGTATGGGTGTGGTGTCAGCTCCTAAGCTACATAAAGTAACCAGTAAACTATTTATGAGATGGCAAAGTGCTTTTACTGTTTAACAAATAGTAAAAGTACACTGAAGTACCTAATGAATTTAGAAGGTATCAACACATACATGACGATTTATTATATTGTAATATTTGTTATTCATTTTGAATTGTACACATAAACAGCACACAAAGCTTAAAAGAAGTATATCACTTGGAAGAAACTGTATGAATAGTTAACACATACAGACTTTACTACAATCTTTTCTGATAAGATCACCCACGTAAATTACTATAATTTAACTTAATTTTATAAAAATTTAATATATTTAAGTCCTCGATTGGAACTATATAACATATTTGTAAACACACTGCAGCTAGTGTACTCAACCTTAAGGATAGTATGTCAATTAAGGTTCATGAATGTAGCTATGTGTTATTAGGCATTTTAAGGGTAAAAAGGAGTTGCTGTTTAATTATCAAGATACTCTGTAAATATTAAATTGTTCAAGTAGCACAATCATTAAGCAGTAATGAGCAAGAAAAAATCTCAGACTTGCTTGTGATATTGTTTTATATATATATATATATATATATATATATATATATATATATAGAAAAGAACTGCTGAATTATAAGTATGCTTTATTAAAGGCAAGTTATATTAATATTGAACATCTTCACTGAAAATGAATGGTTGTGTAGAGACACAGTAACTCCCATTATATAACCAAGGCTAAAGAGATTGTCTTGTATGTCTAAATTGATCAGCCTTGAACCTTAGATTGCAAACAGACATGCAGCGTACTTTTACTTATAATACTGAATATATATTATATAACATCACAAACACTAAAGCCATTGTCAGCTACATCTCATATCAATCAGCATTAAAATATGAATTGAATAGCATAGGCATTTACTAACATATTGCTGTTGGTACCTGATATGCATATAAGTAACAAGTCTAATTTCTGTCTATGAAAGTAAATACCAGGCTGTGTGCATTTGTTAATTATGAAACAAGAGCGTGCTATCTATTCTTTTTAATATCCTATAGGTATGTACTTGTTAGAGACACACACATGCTACAAAGCTGCTAGTTATTGCATATTCATTGGTATATTTATGACTGCGGTGTTATAAATATATGGTGTGGACCACTTGAGTTGAGAATATGTCTCTATATTGGGCATGTTCTCTGTTTGAACGTTGTATATTATCTATAATATGATATTGAGTACCCTCACTAAATTCAAAGAAGCCACAATAGAAACAAATATTTATTAAAAATGGAGAATAGAAGGATGAAGAGAAAAATGAAGGAAAATGGTTGATGGTCATATAAGGTTATCTTTTCCTGTGTATGTAGAAGAGTTGACAGTAATAAGTACCAAACAATTGTGTTATAGCATATTTAAAGCCTACTTTGCTCCTCATATTTTCCAACCTTACAGTTATAACACTGCAAATAAATCCTGTAATATCATAGGGAGTATGAGTTGCTATTTGACATATGACATATGTGGTACACTAGCGATAAAATATGCCAGTGGCACTAATAAATATATAAGAATTGCTAAGAAATATAGTTTTAAACTATATAATACCAATGCCAAAAACAAATTAGTAGCATTCATACCACTAAAATATGACTTTTTGAATTAAAAGAAAACTATAAGATTACTGATAAATGACAATACAAATGTAACGTTATATTCATTGTTACGGATACTTTCTGATTTAATCAACTTGTGGCATGGTTAACTGATGCATATAATGCTTAACATTTTTTTTTATGTATGTATGCATATATGTGTGTATGTATGTATGTGTGTATATGTATATGTGTGTGTATGTGTATGCATGTATATGTATATATATATATATATATATATATATATATATATATATAGGTAGACCATTACAAAAAATTTGATACCTATGAATGCCACTCACACTATAAGGGAGATAGACAGCAAGCATATTATTTTTAAGATGCATAACCATTATTGCTACACAAAAGATATATTAAAATAAAAGATTTTCCTTTACAATTTAAACAAAACCAAATAGTTAAGTATTAAATCTATGTATAGTTGTGTTGCCTTAGTGTTTTATAAAATATTAAAAATAGATAAAGACTGTATTTAAGTAATCTGTAAAGACAAATACATGTATACTTAAAAGATATATAAGATACTTTTCATTATAAAACTACCATATGGCGGGGCGGGGGAGGATGCTGAAATGCAGACTTAGAGAGATTGCTTGAATGATTAGCTCATTCAAGGATGAGATGTTTTTTCTCATGGAGGGGTTTGGTGGTTGTTTATCTTATATTGTTCTCAGTTATGATCTTGTAATTTACTTTTATTGGGTGTCTATAATCTATTGTAATACTGTTGGAAGAAGAAAGAACAAGTCATTCTCTTCATGTACACACATCTACACATTGTTACGAGTATATGAATATGGATAAAAGCAAAGCTAATATAAATCCAATTGCAAAATGTATATCTCTTAATGTAAATGGTTTAAATAATAGCTGCAAAAGGGAAGTCTTTATAGATATTTAAAGCTATGTGAAGCGCAACTAGTATTTTTACAAGAAACACACCTTACACAGGAAGACATAAATAAAATAAACAATAAAAATTATACAATACTAGTAAGTTCCACCTATAATCAGAAGCGAAGGGGAGTAGCAATTTTGTGGAAAAACACTACTTTAATGCCTAAAATCATAAACATGTTCCATGACAACTCAGGAATGTTTTGTCTAGTGACAATATCTATCAAAGAAATGATATATACATTAGTGAATATTTATTGGATACCAGGACTAGGTATTAGAGTGGCCAAACAACACTTAGAAGACATTGTACAATATACCAAAGGCAATTTAATCATAGCTGGAGATTTCAATTGCATTATAAAAGAAAATGACACAAATACTAAAACTACACGTAAGAGATCACCTTTAACAAAGTTGTTATCTGAGTTTGTTGAAACTTTTAATATAGTTGACATAAATGAGTATGCTATCCCAGATTCATTATTCTTTACACAGTTTTCCATAGGCATAATACATACTCTAGAATAGATAGAGTGTACATAGCAAAGGATTTAACCTCTAAATTAAATAAAGTCAAGACAATTTCATGTCCATTTTCGGACCATAACACCATAACGTTTGAGATAGACTTATGTTTCAAGAGAAGGATATCAGTAACAAGAATACCATCTTACATAACAAATCTCAAAGATTTTAAGGAATTTTATATTAAAGAGACACAAACATTCCTAGATATCAATCTTACAAAAGATGTATCTGAAATATATATATGGGATGCATTGAAAGCATACCTATATGGAAGAGCGGTGGGATGGTATAAAATAAACAAAAACAGTGGAATAAGGAATTAATGGAATTACAGTCAAAAGTAGATAATTTAAAGCTTGATATTCAAAATGGAAACACCAACTTAATAAAAGAACTAGAAGATACTAATAAAAATACTCAGAGACGCTACACCACAAAACAATGATCAACTTAGAAAAATTAAACTATGTTACTATTCAATGAACCCTAATAACCAACGAAGAATAGCAAATAGGACTAAAAAGATTATTAAAACAAATCAAATCAAGGAAATACATAATATAGAAACCAAAAAGAAAGTATCTGATTTAGAAGGAATACTAGAAGCTTTTAGGCTATTTTTTCATAAACTTAATAATCAAAATGAGAAAACAGAAACACATGCAGTATTGAAAGCTTTTCTCAAAAACAATGTTAAAGTTAGGTTATTAGAGGAGCAGGTACAACTAATAGATAAACAAATAACAATGACAGAACTTAAAGCTGAAGTAAATAAGCTAAAATTAAATAAAGCTCCAGGTATAGATAATATCATCCCAGAAATGTTTAAATTACTATCAAATGAGGCTTTGCTGTTGTTATTGAATGTCTTTACATCAGTTAAAATGGTAAAGACATTCCTCCTTCTTGGAAGTACACATTAATATCACCAATTCTGAAACAAAATAAAGATCCCAGTGAATGTTCATCATATAGACCCATTTCACTTCTTAATATAGATTATAAATTTTTTATGGCAATACATGCTGCTCGAATAAAACAATTACTACCACTTTTGATAGAGGAGGATCAAACAGGTTTTATAAAAGATAGGAACACTTATGACAACATTAAAAGAATTCTTTCCTTAATTGATTATATAAATGTCACAGAAAACAAAATGAATGTTATTAGCTTAGACATAAATAGCGCATTTGATTCAGTGAACTGGGATTATCTGTGGTTAGTTTTAGAAGAATATGGCTTCTCAAACAACTTCACTTTGTTAATAAAATCATTATATGAAAAATCATTGGCTTATATAAAACTGGGATCTTGTCTGTCTAAATCTATTAAAATAACTAAGGGCACAAAACAAGGCTGCCCTCTTTCTCCATTATTGTTTGCTAGTCATTGAACCCTTAGCAAATAATATACGTATGGATAAAAATATTGAAGGAATACAACTAGACAACAGCCTAGAGCTTAAAATTCAACTTTTGCTGATGATATTTTAATTACCTTAAAAATAATAATAGCTGTTTAAAAGCATTATGGGACTCAATTCAAAACTTTCAAAACTTTTCAAGTCTTAAATTTAATGAGAACAAAACAAATGTATTGCTTATAAATGCTAATAAAAAAGATCTAAATAAAAAATACCATAAATATATCTCTACCGATAATATAATTAAATACTTGGGAATTATAATAACTAACAACCTAGATACTACAATTGAAACAAATTATAAAGAGGCCTTAAATAATATTAAAAATCTAATACAAAGATGGAATAAATTCTTCTTTTCAATGGAAGAAAGGCTTTATATAATTAAAATGATCATATTTCCAAAAATTCTTTATGTCATACAAGCTTGTTCTTTGCCACCAGCTAAATCACACCTAAAACAATTAAATGATTTAATGGTAAGATTCCTACGGTATCCAAAAAAACCAAGGATAGCTATGAAGTATCATCTAGATGATTGGGATATAGGTGGCATAGGTTTACCAGACATAGAAATATATTTGCATTCATCCATTATTAAAACAATATCATTATGGCTAAATACAAAATATACATCAAAATGGAAGCTAGTTCATGAGAGAATCTGGTTAAAATCAGGATTTGTAGTAGCAAATAAGTATACAGATTTCGTACCAAACAATTTTCTATGGCTGATGAAGGAATATATGATGATACATAAGAATAAAAATATAAGTTCCAAATACATTACTTATACATTAAAAATTTTCCAAAATCTTATTAATAGCAATCCTGCTATTAAAGCATGGTCATTTCTTTTATATCCAGTAGCGTACACACAAGGTAATATAATAACATTTAATATGGAAGTAGTCAACATGCTTAAAGAAAAGGGAATAATATATTGGCATCAATTGCTAAACTCTGGAAAACCTCTGACAATAGACCAGATTAAACAGAAATTAAATATGGAAGATAGTTCGTGGTTACATGCAGAAGAATTAAGACAGTATATATTAAGCAAACAAGAAACAATGCAACCATCAATAAGACAAAATGTTCCTAACCTTATAAAACATATAATATTACTAACAAATCAACCCATTACTGGAAAGGGATACTTATCATCTATTTATAAAACAAACAAAAAAATAAAAATGCATAATAATGACAAAATATGGAATTATTATAGATCAGTTAATGGACATGTGCCAAATGACAGAGTTAAAAAATTCTTCTCTCTCCAAAGCAGACATCACTTTAATTACATTGGAGACTTTTTACATGGCAATTCATACACAGATCTTATATAACCCCTCATAAAATGGAACTTATGTTTAAGAAAAATATTGGCTGCTGGAGATGTGATTTATCAATAAAAGCAGACTGGCAACACATGTTCTACGAATGCCATTTGATTAAACCATATTGGGATAAAATAAATTATTTTCTGCAAATGGTATTCAATGATAAATTCCAGATTTCCAAATCTATTATTTTGTTTAATGCACCTGTACCCGAATGTGTGCCAAGAACAAAATATGTAATCTTATGGACTCTCCTAGCTATTGCAAGGAAGAACATTACATCAAACTGGAAATCCAAAGCTTCTCCAACTTTTAAGCAATTCATGAATATGGTGTCAGCAGTATCACAATTGGAAATGAACACTATTAAAGGAAGAACTGAAAGAACTACATCATTATACGTAGCATGGCAAAAAGTAACTAAAATACTGGAGAATAATGACTGCAGCAGATTATAATCAGGAAACAATTGTATAGAAAGTCAATTATATGTCAACAATAGACACCCTTGTAAATACTTTATTTTGGTTTTAATGTTTGATATCTGTTTAGAAGTTTTAGCCTACCTTTTTAAATAATTTTTAAATACTTCATTGTCATAAATAACCTGCATTCATGTTTTCTTGTTTTTGGAAATGAATAAAAATATTTACAAAAAAAAAAAATTATACCATCCTGCAGTTGTTTATTACATCATATCTGACTGGTCCACAAATTATTATTGTGTATGTAAACTTGTTGTTAATCTGATAAAAAAAAATTATTTTCCATTTACAAAGGACAAGAATAACATGAAATCTTGCGAATATTGTAAGAAATTTGCTTTTATTAGACTTGGATGTCCACATTTTTCTGGCTCATTTTTGCTTTTATTTTTTGTTGTTCAAGTTGTCCTACCAGTCATCTGGTTTTCTTTGTCAAATTCCCTTCCATTTTCATTTCAGTCTTCTGTGAGGTCCTGAGTCAGATTTGTTACTGAAGTGAATGGGTACAACATCAACTATGTTTCCCATGTGAAATTCCAGTGCAACCAAATGGGTTGGGTTGACATAACCCGTTTTACACAAATGTTATTAATTAACCCAAAGTGTTTTATTCCACAGTTAGTCTTCCAGTTGTACAGCTGTGGAGTTTCCCAGGTCAGTTTCTACCCTCTGAAACATTGCTCCCGCTGCAGAGCATCCTAATGAAGATTTATATCAAGGATTTCACTGACCAGGTTCTTTAAGATCCTTAGGAGTATGCTGTAAGGAGTAACCTCCTTGCCTTCTCCTTAAGTTTCCTCTGTCTGTCTTACCTTGGTCTGTGACTGTCAGAAGTCAGTCCTCTCTCTCTTTTAACGTCTCCCAAGCTCGTACTCTTCCTTATCTTTTCTAAGGTCAGAAGTAAAGAATTCATTAAGAATTTCTGTCTTTTCTCCACTGTCACCTCACTTCACACAGTACTTGATCCTCTTCTCCCATACCATCCTTTATTTACTTTCCCCAAATTAAACTGCCTATCCATGCCCTGTCTCCACACCAGTCCTTTTATTAATGACCTGCCCCCATACCTCTCAACCTTTACAGCAAGAAATCTGGACAAAGACATAAATAACGGGGGGGACAAAGGCCCAAAAATAGGGACACTTTTTAAATACTGCTCTTATAATTAGAAAGTTGATAGAATAATAGAATTTGAATTATCATTAATTTTCTGAAAGGTATAAAGCCTGAAACGCAAATGCCTGTCATTAGCTTCTGACTTGAATCCTCAATGATTTACCAATGATTTGCTAGAAAACTACAATTTTATGAGAAACAGACCAAAAATATGAGGCAAAAATCTAGACATTCTGCGAAAATCTGTACAGTTGAGAGCCTGCCCCTTACTTATTTACACTCGTTATTGCCTACATCTCTTACTTCCTTATATCTACAAACAAAATCAAAGAGTAAAAAGGTCACACAGACAAGCCAATTAGTAAATACTACAAGAAAAAACTAGTGTTTTCACTCTGAATACCTTAAACCTCCTGCAATAGAGGCCCACAGGATATATGCAAATGACCCCTAAAGGACATCAAGTGTTTCAGCTATATGGCTTCTGGATGTCCATGACTTTTTCCTTATACCTCCTGTAATAGAGACCCATGGGATATATGCAAATGACCCCTTAAAGACATTAAGTGTTTCAGCTATATTAAAAAAAGCCATGGACATTCAGAAGCCATATAGCTGAAACACCCGATGCTCTTGCACAGTGTACTCATACCTCTCAACCTCTTGGAGCAAGAAATCTGGACGAACCCATCAATAATGGGGGACAAAGGCTCAAAAATAGGGACACTTTTTTAAATAATGCTCTTATAAACTCAGATAATTGATAGAATAACATGTTTTGTATTAGCATGAATTTTCTGAAAGGTATGAAGTCTGAAACTCAAATGACTGTTATTATTTTCTGACTTTAACTCTCAATGATTTGCCAGAAAACCACGATTTCATGAGAAATGGACCAAAAATATGAGGCAAAAATCTGGACATGCTATGCAAATCTGTACAGTTGAGAGGTATGAGTGTACTGTGGTAGCCCAACTTTCTCAGCATTTTGTTCAGCACCCACTTAGCTCTAGGGGCTCATTATATTGTTTTGTTCTGTAGCACAAAGGCAACCAGTAAACTCCAGTCAAGAAAAGAGCTATTTTTAATTCCTTTATTCACTGGTTTCCTGATTACTCCAATTCAGTGTTGAGGGGAGCAGAAGCCTGTCCTGGCACTCAGTGGCACAAGATGTAAAAACTAATTCCAGATGAGGAACCAGACCATCAGAAGGCAGGTACACACACACACTGTCTGTCACATGGCACACACATCTACTGGCAATTTGGAAGAGATTTTTAATTCATCTAATTGTTATTTTTATTTATAATTTGCTGACCTTGATGATGTCTACATGGGAAACAGACCACTGCAGACACTGCCCTGATGCAAAAAGGACATTAACATAAAAAACATTTACAAAATTTGGTAGTGTGTATCAAAATGAACAATCCGGGTAGCTAAACAGTCTTAACTATAAAAATGACATTTTACTGACATAAACCTGGGTTCATGAGTCTGTTTCAAGTCAATGGAACATACGACATACATCAAGAGACATATTTACAAAGATAAGCTACAATTAATATAAATGGATAACAAAGAAGTACATCGGAATGATATTACTTAAAAGGAAACAAAGACATAGTCAGCTATTAGTGACCTGATTAAAATAAAACACTTAAATTTGTCTGTTACATGGTCTAAATGTTAGGGTTAAACTATCTAAAATCTGAAAGTCCTTTGAGAGGAAAAGGGATAAAGCCTCAATTTGTAGTCCCAGTTACTGGGAGAGTGTTCACTGGAATTAGGCTCTTCAATGAGACTTCTTAGTGGAATGGCTTCACTGGAATGTGACTGAAGGTTGAATTTGTGGGACATGTCTGCTTGCGGTATGTGGATAGGATTCTATCTCTGAAGATTAAAAAGGAAGGATTCAAACAGTAAATCTACTCATTCTTAGGCTTTTTGCAGAACTATGTTATACTTTGATGGGGAGAGGGCACATACAATAAATCTAAACATTCTTACTGCTATGGTTTGAAGTGAAGTACATCTTCTTTGAGAGATTAAAGCAAGAATGGGACACCATATTCCAGTTTTCTAAATGAATACTCTCTGGAGTAGCACTTCTGTCTTCTGGAGAAGGAAAATCTGAAATTTCCTTTAACTAAAATAGGGATGTCTTGATTTCAGCTTTTGTTTGATCTGTGTGACAAACAAAAGTCAGATGTTGATCTAGCCATATACCAAGGTATTTAGATGAATCTGTTTAAGAAATGACTTACTCACAAAAATTGATTGTTTGACTGATTGATGGATTTGTTAACTGTGGTAAAACACTGATCCATATAGACCATATTCCTGTTCAGCCCATTTGTAGAATTCTACATGGTACAATGCAGACAGAATGGAAGAGAGGCAGCCATACACTCAATAAAAGTGAACATGCAATAGAAGTTATTTAGCAATAACTAATGACTGGGTATGGTATATTGAAGATTTACCCATGGTTGGTGTGGTTTAATCATGAGGGTGAAGTCTGAGTGATTAAACAAAGGCAACCGTGGGTAACTCTTCAATATATCACACCCAGGAGTTGGTTATTGCCATTATACAATGACATTATTTAAGAAAAAAATGACTTACTTTTCTTAAATAATGTCTTTGGACAATGGTGCTATGGTGTACTTCTGTGTTGTTTCTGTATCCTGTGACTTTGTTGATGTACTGTGCATGCATATTGTACTTCCGTTCCTAAGCTTACACAGTACATCAGTAATCTGGAAAGCAAGCAATGGACATGGAAAGACCTCTGTTGTTTTGTTTTGTTTTTTTAGTGAAACTGTGAAATGTGGAAAATTTAGAGGTATAAGAGATGGCAAAAATACAAGGAAAATTGGGTACATTTCTTTAGTTTTGTATAATGTACCCAATTTTCCTTGTATTTTCTCTGTCCCCCATACATACCTCTCAACCTCTTAGCTCAAGGAAACCTGCAAAGCCTTGGCATATATTAATAGAAGAAAGCCCAGGTGGCCAGACTTTTTTCTATTGGTATATGCTCAGTTTACAATGGGCACGTTGGTTGGGCTGACCAATCAGCATGCACGTTTTTAAATGTTAATGACCTGTCATTGCATAATATATGTTATATGACAGCAGCTTATCATAGTCAAAGTACTGTGCTATATTTACAGGGGAACACTATACATTATTTGCAAGTGTTATGTTAAAGATAGTGCTTCATTGGTATCAAAATTAGATGTAATTATAGACTGAAGAGCTTTGTAACTCCAAGAAGATAGGGGGCATTTGCATTTGGTTTGATTACATAGAAAAGTCTTTATTTCTTTCGTAAAGGTGGGGTAAGAGATGTTATCACTTATTGGTTTAGGCATGCATGCCCAAAACAAAAAGTGCAGAATAGTAACCAATTAGTGGTGGAGTTAGAAAGAAATCTGAGGCTATATGGAGGCTGCCTTACAGTGAAAGTTAAGGCTGTCAATGTATATCACTTTAAATATATTGAGCCCAGGAGGATAGTGATTCTTTGCTAAATAAGCAGCTATTTAACTTTATCTGGGGTATAACAATGATGATTTCTTCTAGGGAGAGAGATGTTACTGGCAAGAGTTAGGAGTTGGGTAAGGTTCTTTTTGGAGCAAGAGGAAATTACGGGGAGCGTATACTGTAGTTGAGGGAGAAGGACCCCTTTGCCAATAGCAGATGTCTCCTGCGGGGATGGAAAATGAGAGATACTCCTGTACTAGAATAATAGCTTGTTCTCTTTGTTTTTGTTTACTATGATACGATGCTGAAAAGTTAGGGGTGAGTCTAACCATATCCCTAGGTCTTTGTATGTTGAACATTATCCAGTGTATCTACATTGTGAAGATAATACCCCATTTGGGGACAGTTTAAGTCTTTGGGTGGCTCTGAATATCAGGGTTTCAGTTTCTATGAGATTTAGACTTAGTTTGTAATGCTCAAGCCACTGATAAGCTTTGTTAGATCTGATAGCAGGAGGTTTGAGATTTGGTAAGGTGAGGGGGGTCAGACAGGTAACTTACCATGTCATCTGCATTAAGTAGGATGGGAAGGTCTTAGAAAAGTTTTTTCTTAATTTGAGAAAATATGCAAAAAAGTTCTGAGTGGGGACCATGGGTACTGAGTATTGAATACAAAGAGCTCCTCTGGCAATTGAGGTTAAATGCTGGTTCACCACCTGGTTTAAATGACCACATATCTATTGTAAGTATGCTAAATTTACATGCAGCTAAACTTTGATACTTCCATTTGCTTGATTCAACAAATACTTGTTGACTTTAACAAAGAATCTAGGATCTATTTTTAATGTATTTTGTTTGACTGCTAACTATTTTGATTATTATACTGAAAGATTTACCTGGTCACGAGATGCTTTAAAGTGTGTGTGTGTGTGTGTGTGTGTGTGTGTGTGTGTGTGTGTGTGTGTGTGTGTGTGTGTGTGTGTGTGTGTGTGTGTGTGTGTGTGTGTATGTGTGTGTGTGTGTGTGTGTGTGTGTGTGTGTGTGTGTGTGTGTGTGTGTGTGTATATATATATATATATATATATATATATATATATGTATATATATATATATATATATATATATATATATATATATATATATATATATATATATATATATATATATATATATATATCAAACTAGTTTATATCTATTCAGTTCTGATCAAGTCTGTTTTGTCAGATGAAAGTGTTTAACTATGATATTTAAATGGTTCCCTTTGGGTGATGGCTGGATTGTCTCCAGCTTGGTTTTTCTTGTTATTAGTTTTGATTTTGGTACTCTGCTTCAGGGCTCTTTTTTGGTTAAGGTTGAAGAGGTCTGAAGGCAGGCTGCTGATGTATTAAGAGAAGAGGATGGGAAAAAGGATGGATCCTTGTGGAGGGATGGACTGAGGAAGAAGAAGGCCCAGGGTTTGTGGTAAAGGCTCTGCTATAGAGGCAGTTGTTGAACGACAGGGCAGTTTGAGTGCTACTGCCTACATTCAGGAGGGTGTTTGTTAGGAATGACTAGTCATCAGTATTGAATGCTTTTGCTAAATCAATAAATACGGACCTTGTCACGTTTCTTTTTTCCATGTTGTGTAAGAATAACTAGTATCAGTCCTATAATGTTAACGTCTTAAAGGACAACTCCAACATAATAATGATATTTTCCCAAACTGCATTTTTCTCCTACAAAGTTACTGTTCCCTGCTATACATATGAATCAAACACAATTTAGTTATCTTTCCTTTCATTGTAATTCACCTTCCAGATTTCACATCATGTCTGGTTTAAGTGAAATTTCCTGATACATTCTATAGGAGTGTTCACATGCAGACCCTCAAATATGGTCTTTTCCCTCATTAGAAGGATGGCTTTTGAGTAGCTCATAGCATCTTTGCAGATATTCACTCTGCCGCCAGGCAATACTGAATCTAGCAAGCTTGTAGATTAAAATATGCTGTTGTTTCTAGTGAGCATAGTGGTCATTAACTTATGAAACAATTGCAGATCTTAGGTTTTAGATATGACCTCAGCAAACAGTTTACTATTTAACCAATGAATATGTTAACGTACAAGGACTGGTTCTACTTATTCAGATGCAGCTAACATTACGATGGCATCCTTCAGATATCCTGGAATCTCTACTCTTCTCTGTTCTTTGTCACTAGTGCTTTCTCTAATCTCTGAGCTTTTATTTGTGAAGATGATTCTACTTCTACTGCATCTAATGTACCAGTACTCCTATAACCAAGTTTTAACTACCAACAAAGATTTTCTGACTCGAAAAACTTCATTTTTTTTATTCCTTGAATTGAACTACCTGACATACTTCCAGTTTCAAAAGTCTTGGGCATCTTTTTGACCTATCTCTGTCTTCCTCCACTTTTAGCAATCATGTGATACCAGAAGTCTACTTAGCTAAGGACTGCTAATAAGATGCGGCTGGCCAATGGAAAAAAATGTACTTATTTCCAAAACAGAGTACACCTTGCCATATTTAAAACTTATTTATTCTGTGAATTCCACAGGGTTACAAATATTGCTGAATAATATTTGTCATTTTTGTTGCAATCTTCTCAATATGGTAAGCCATCCTGCAATGCAGGAACATATATCATATACAAATTCAACCTCTCTTCCTAGGCTCCTCCTTGCTTCTAATTTAAGTTCTAATACAAAACTGCATTCTCTTAGAACTTAACTGCATGGTGATACTGTCCTCTTACTTGATCACCCTCACTCAGAAATATCAGAGTCTGTTCAGAATACAGAGGAAAAAGATTTTGCCCACACCTCTCAATGCAGATGTAACCCGAGCTAACAACTACACCTAAATATTAACCTACCACTGTGTCCTTCATTCTTACCTAGGCATATCAACAGAAACCCTTTTGTTGCTTCCATATTTCCTATGTAACATACCTTATTATCTTTTTTTAAACTCCTTTTGACATAATAGAATTTCTTTAACAGAACAATTGTTAGAGGAGACCAACAAAAAAATATTTCTTGTCTTTTCAGTCTTATGGCTTGAAGAATGGAATAATTTCTGCAGTAACCAATTTTGTACTAGTTACATTTGCTATAGACCTCTTTCCATACTCCACCTAGTATATGACTTAGCTTCAGTATTACATGGAAAGATTTGATCTTGTGTATCTAAGTCCACGATTCACTGTGACTTATCTGTCTAACCACCTCCTCAGTCCTAGACTGTTCTGACTGCTAAGTTATATGTGCTTAATTGTTTCCATCATTATTATAAAAGATTTATAGTTGACTCTTTCAGCATGTATCATTTTGGTTTCAGTGATTCTTCTGGTTGTTTCTCTTCATACTTATTATAATTACTCTTTTAGTCTCCTCCCTGCACTGCTTACTCAGTGTTTTGATATGACACTGTGAAATGTGTAGTTACTATAGCCTGGGTCTATGGTGCAGAGGTATGGAGCACTAACTGCAACCCTGGAAACCGGAAACCAGTGCTTGATTAACATCCCTAGTACAGGAGCAGGAAGGCAGGCAGGGAGGAAGAGGAATTAATGTGTTACAGCCTGTTGTCCTCTGTGCGGGGAGAAAAGGGTTTTTGGCACTCAGACAGTACATAGGGATGGGCAATTTCTCTTTTGGGGCTAGGAAATCCTTCCCCATGCTTCAGGGAAGAAGCAAGGTAATATCCCATGCAGAAGTGATGGACAAACCAGGCAGTCAGCCCATTGCATGCCCGCCTTCCACTGCTTAGCCATGCACATGTGGGGAGTTCAGTCCATAAGGGAAACACCCTGAAACCATGCCTGATGGCAGAATTACTGATGGCCCTTCTTGGCTGACTCTTAACCTTGACGACAACAACAAACAAACTGGTTGATTGTCCAAGAGGGGTGCTAATAATCAGCAAGCTGCAGGAATAAAGACAACAAAAAATGTATAGTTATCATTTGACGTTTGATAGTGTATATTACTTCTATGTGCTCGTTTACTGTTTTTTATGGATTAACTGCACAGTCTGAAATTTCTTAGAATGAGATTTTATTTATTGTTAGTTTGATCTGATTCTGAAGAATCACTCTGAATACTTTAAATATTAATAGGTATCCACTAGCATCTGTATTTGGACATTGTAATATTTCATATAATTAAATTTTATTGTTAGGCAGTTTGGTTTCATATACTGTAACCTGTTACTAATGTATCTGTTATCCCTGGATGTAACCTGCTGTCACCATCAGTTTTTCTGCATCATATAATCCTATTTTGATTTTCCTTGGCTGTGACTGAAAATGGTCCAGAGTACCAGTCTACTTAAGTGGTTAACAAATAATGTTAAGTTGATTTTTCTTGAATTCTCATTAGAATATTAGTGAATATCCCCACCTGTTACATAGGAGACTGATATTTGATCCTCCAACATGGAGAGATAACTTACCCAGTAGCCTGATTACCAGTACCCAATATGACCTACATGAACTCCTGTACAACCTCTCAAATATATGTCTGTCCACTAGTTACATGCCTAAAGCCTGGAAAGCAGCAATTGTAATGCCATTATACAAGGATGACCCGACCACAGACCCTAGAAACTACAGACCCATTAGTCTCACTAGCCTCATATGTAAAGTTATGGAACATAATATTTCGGACATCACTAACCTGGCCATTGAAAATATGTTAACCCTGGACCTGGACCCTCATCAACTGAGCTTTGTCAAAGAAAGGTTTTTATTTTCTGTAAACCAGTTGTTGATTGTTTACTTATTTTTGCAAATTATAATCTGTAGAACATGTGGAGCTTTTCTCCCCGGGCCTCCGCTGAAAAAGGGCTACTTAGCTCAGTCAGACAAACCCAGTCAACAAATGTAAAATAAATAAATACAAATAAATAAATTCTTTAACTTCATTAATTTCTTTTAGAAAAGTCACCAAAGCAGAGGATAGGAGTAATGCAGTACAAAATGTATGTCTGGACCTGGTCAAGGTCTTTGTCACTATAGCCCAGGCAAGCATTACTGACAAACTTGAAAATTTGAGTATAAGTACTTATGTTGTGCAGTGGATAGCACAACCTATGTAGTTAGAGTTACAGGGGCCACTTCTGAAATCAAAACAGCCAGTGGTGCTCCAAAGGGCTCAATGTTGGGCCCTCTTCTATTTGGCATCATTTCTCAGACCTTCAAGTCAACAGTCCTGGCCAGTAAATTGGGACTTGTTATTTGATCTTCCACTGACTCACAGCTTCTCCAAAATGAGTTAGATCATGTTAACAACTAGTGCAAGGACAATTGTCTCAAATTAAACATGAAAAATGTAATACAGTTAGTTCTGGAAAACAAAATATATCCCTGTACCACACAGATGATACATCCCTCCAATTAAACACTCTCACAGGAGATGTACGCACTCTTGCTGATAATCCCTTCTCTTTTAACCATCATGACTCTACATTAGTTAGAATCTGAAAGCCTTCTATCTGGCTCATATAATTTCCAAAGGAATTTTCTTTGGATCATTATAAGTAAAAAACTAAGAGCTCTCATAAAATCATCCAAGGCAAATTTTGAGAGAAAAATCGCCAAGGACTCTAAAGAGAATCATAAGGCCTTCTTTAGCTATGTTAGAAACCTAGGAGGAAACTCCCAGATATGCTCAGAATTAGTTCAAAATGATGTGAAAATTACTGAACCTACACACATTGCCAACATACTGGCTGACAGGTTCAGTGCAAACTTCTCCCAAAAGGAGAGATATCTATTCCAGAGGATTGTAGCCCCCAAACATCTCCAACGCCCAGGTGAGAACTGCCGACACTAAGGCAACAAACACACCGTCCTTTGGCACGGGTGGAGTCCCCTGCTGTGTGCTTCATGAACTCCATGAGGAATTAAACCCACAGTTAGGACAGCTGTTTAATCTTAGCCTCACCTCAGGATACGCATTGCCCAAGGAGTGGCGCACGCGACTGTGGTCCCACTTCATAAGGGCGGTGCCTCCACAGACCCTGGAAATTACCGCCCATTAGCTTGACAAGCCTTATCTGCAAAGCCATGGAGAGGATCATAATGGAACTCATAAATAAAGACATAGGGAACTTGCAGACTTTGGATCCAACCCAGTTTGGCTTTGTCAAAGGCAGATCCTGCCTCTTAAACTTGGTTGACTTTTTGAGACAGTCACCAAGGCCATTGATGAGGGAAAGGCAGTCCATACAGCCTACCTCGACCTGGCAAAGGCCTTGACACAATACCCCACTCAGGTATCATCGAAAAACTCATCAGCTTGAATGTAAACCCATACATCACAAGATGGGTTGCAAACTGGCTAAGTGACAGAACCCACAGGGTCAGAGTTGCTGGAGCCATGTCAGACTCAAAGCCTGTCACAAGTGGTGTCCCACAGGGCTCAGTCCTGGGTCCACTCTTGTTCGGCATCTACTTTTCTTAAGTACAAGCAAACACAGGAGGGTTATGGCTGACAAAGTTTGCAGATGACTGCAAACTGGGCCATAGTCGAAAACACATCTGACACAGATATCCTCCAGAAGGGCCTCACAGAAACGGATAACTGGTGCCAGAGCCATGGCCTGAAGTTAAACGCCAAAAAATGCATAGTCATACCCTTCGGGAAAAACAAGGTTACCCCTAGCTACCATATAGGTGGCAATCCACTGAGCACAGAAAAGTCAGCAGAGATCTGGGGACCCAGGTTGACAGTAGCCTTACGTTTGACACTCATGTTGCTAAAGTAGTTAGGAAAACCTTCTATATCACCCACCTGATCATGAAGGGATTCACATCTAGATCAAGGGAGGTCATCATCCCCCTGTACTCATCACTCATTAGACCTATGATTGAGTACAATGCCTCGTTCGGAATGTATCTGACCAGACACCTGCTGCAGATTGAAAGGCCCCAAAAGTTCCTCACCAAAAGGATAAAGGGTCTCAAAAATATGTCTTATGCTGCCCGACTGAAAGAACTCCAGCTCTATTCAGTCTCATACCGCTTGCTCAGAGGTGACCTGTGCCTGACATATAAGGCCATGTCAAACCCAGATTTGATGAATATGCTTCACCTCAAAAATCTAGATCCCTCAGAACCACAAGGGCGGGAGACTTAAACCTTGACACGGTTATAAATAGAACGTGCTGGAGGGACAGATTCATCACCCAGAGACTCCCTATGCTGTGGAACAAAATCCCGGTACATGTGAGGCAGAGCACCTCTCTGGCCTTGTTCAAGAGGAATCTTGACCAATGGATGGGAGATTGCAGATATACCCCAGGGATTACTTCAGTGTCACTGCTTGACAGAGGCACAGCAAAATGATAGGCATAGTTTTTATTCAAACTAAAGGGGTGGTGAAAGCCACATAACTATGGGCTAGGCTTATAAATGCCCTTGGGCAGATAGCCTAGTATGAACCTATGAACCTATGAACCTATGAACTAAATAAGTCTTTATTCCCCTTTACTGTATTTCACTCAACACAAGACATCTGTGGCCTCAAAAATCTTAGTTATCAGAGCAGACTGGCAGCCTTCTCTCTATAGTTAGTTTCTTATAGACTCCATCATGGGTATCTTTGTCTAATCTTTCCAGACATGAAAGATCTAACCCTCTTTTACGTTTTGTTCCTTCACAGAAAAAAATGGTTGCTCAAATATCATGTTAAAGGAACTAAGCCTTCATCAACAGATAAATAAATGGATGCTGGTATGATAGAGTCATATCTCACTATATCCCCCACCACTGGAACAAACTTCCACTGCATATCAAGCAGAGTAGCACCCTTATCTCCTTCATGATCAGCATAGATAATTGGATGGACAGCCTGAAATTACCCCCCAGGTGTATACTGTACTGCCCTCCTCATGTCTGGAGGGAACTTTTAAATACGGGTTATTGGCTCGACTTTTAATGATCAGTAGTGTGATTGCATAGTACTTACCTATGAACCTGTGTATTGGTGTACAGGGTAAGTGAACTGATGCATCTTAGCCCATCTTCATCCATAAGCCATACCACAAAGGAAGGGTAAATTCAATATATGTAGAGAAGTTTAGAGTACCCAGTCAGTCAACGTGTCTTTAGGAGGTGGCATGAAATATGAGTACTCAAGGAAAACCGTACAGACATGAGGAGAACCAACAAATTCCACAAAGACAGCTGAAGACAGGGTCAAACATTAGACCATGAAGCTGTGACTCTAAAACCTAATTGAACTACTATATTGCCCATATAGCTAATAAATAAATAATAAATGTTTTTCCTCAGACTTTCTCTAAGCATAATTTTGTTTCTCAGTTTTCACTATTTATCCTCTAAGATTATATTTATATATTTTTTGCCAAAGTTGCAAGAGGTTTAGTGAATAAATATAAAGTAGGAGAGTGCAGACTAGGGTTCTTTAAGCACTCTGTGAAGAAAGATAATGCAGACAGCAGCCGATGGAGCCTCAGGGTCCTTAGCCGGATGCCTTCTCCCCCAGATTTTGAGTTGCAGTCACAGTGTTGGAGTAATAATCATTCACTAAAGCTTAGAATTCAATAATTCAAGGTAATTAGTAATGGTAATACATTATACATTATTTCTGGTGAAAATAGGTAATTAATTATTAGTAGTTAATCTATTTAACATCAACATAAAGCAAAGCTGCTGACAGTTTTACTCTAAGCAGATATGCAGAGGTGAGGAATTTTCCATGACCATACATGGATACCAAAAACTCAAATGGAATAATTTTAATGAGCTCGTGTCTGCAATGTATTACAAGAGGAAGCAAAGTTAATTTTTTTAAGCGTAAGTGACTTGTTTTTCCTGCCAAAATACGCAGACATATTATCAGTGCATGACATTTACAGAATCTAGCACACAGGAATCAGCTCGTAAACCGCACATGATGTTCCTATTATAAAAGAATACCACCAACCCTTTCAGGCCTCACACTGAAATACATGTCACAGCTGCCCTTATACTTCAAGGTATCAAAATGCACTGGACAGTTTTGAACCTTATTCTTATATTGCCTTTTCGCTTTGCAAAACATATTGCATTTTATAATGATGTGACCACACAGCGACATACTTGTTTACATTCTTTATCAGTTACAGTGGTTCTTTCTTGGCTCTGGTAGAAACCCCAAAAAATCCAGGCAAGTCATGATGTTGTGGGAAGACAGGCGACTAATGTGTCATGAGTCACCACATTGTTTGTATACATTCTTAACATGAAGAGTGTATACAGGCTGTGAAAAACTGTGCAATTCTCATGCATTTTTATTTCTATAGAACCGGAAATGTTAAATGACCTATCTTTAGCCAGCTGTGAGAAAGTAAACAGTAATAAAAATGCATCATTGCCTCTTAGCAATATCACAAGCAGAGCTGATACTTAAATTTACTACACTAATCTATGTCAACTGCAGTCAAGGGGAAAGCACCACTCTGTATAAAAATGTATTTATTCAATGATATTACTGCTTGATTCATTCTGGTAGACTATAGTCATATACAACTCTGCTGCTAATATGTTTTCTAAATGCCATATTATATTTTATCAATACTATTTTTTTTTAATTTTAGTAAAATTATTCCCCATCTAACTCTTCCGATATGTGAAAAATGTTTCAGAAATGTACTTTAAATCTATTTTTGATTTATTGACTAAAAATAAAGATATAAATCCTAGAATACTTCTTACCAGAGATCTGAGGTTAAACACAAAATATTCTGTTCAATAAACATAAATTATTCCCAGCATTGCAGTTGTTGACTTCCTGAATTTATCCCATGGGTTGGAATGAGCAACATTCAGAGAATGCATGCAGTTTAGAAACATTTGACATTTCAGCTGTTTGAGAAAACCAGGTGAATGCTGTACGATGAAGGAGGCTTGGAATCTGTTTACAGTTTGACTGCATTAATGCCAGCTCAACATAAAATCAGGCTAAGCTATTTAAGAAAGCACCAGAATACCGCTTGTGAAAGCTGCTGTCACCACAACTGATGATGGTTTTATTTGATGTCTAGCTTGGTTCCAGTCCATCATCTATTTTATAGTTTCTAAGCACCGCCAGACTAAAACATTAAATGACTTCAGCAGTGTTTTCTTTCAGAATGTTTTGGATTCTGGATTTACACAGCTTTATTCAGTTAGTACAATACAAAAAGAAGGGTCTGCTTTCTGGTTATGTGTGGTTTCATATCCCAGATATAGAGCTATTTAAATTTACGTTTATGATAACTGTTTAGAATATGAATGCAACAAAAATGTAAACAAAAATGCATGAAATTAAAACTATTTAAGAACCGTAGCAGAATGACATAAGACATTTAACAGTGACTTTGTTCACTGAAACATAAATGGGAGAATACAGCTATGATTCCTAGAAAATTTAATTTACTTAAGTGTTCATTCACTTGACAATACCTGTTTTTATAGCTTCCACCAAAATTTATTGTACACGGGGAACAGCCAATCTTCATTGATTTTTTAAGCACTTCTGCCCCATCTGAGAACAGGAAAGCATTACTCACCAAATTTGCAATATAAATGACATATGCAATGATGCTAATTGGTTCCACTGCCTCAGTCATAAAGCCTGTGCTAATACCTGAATGCTTGGATTATCTCACTGCTGAAAGTATATTTGACGTCTGCAGGTTTTATAGGAAGTATATTAGAATCTTTCTTCTCACTTAGACAAAAAGATCATTACTATCCATTTGTATAACTATAAACAGCTAAACTAAGGTAAATACATAAACAACAGAGAAAATATATAGAGGCATACTTGGTCAGATTCCAAAAGAGATACTCTCAATCTCATTCCAAATGACCTGCTTTCATTGTAAATGGCTTACTTCGATGTAAGGCCTATCTATACACAGGCTTAAACTAGCAGGTCAAATTCCAAATGACCTGCTCTCAGTGTTAGTGACTAACTTTGGTGTAAGGCCTATATATGTTTGTGTCTTTCGGCTTTTCCCGGTTAGGGGTCGCCACAGCGGAACTCCGGTCCGCTAATGATTGGCAGTAGGTTTTTACATGCTGGCTTGCCGGGTCTAACGCACAACTGCCCATTCACGCATGTCGCCACACAGAAGACGCTCTAACTGAGAATCGAACGGGCAACGTCTAACTGTGAAGCAACAACACTACCGCAGCACCACCACCGCATTGTTAACAGGCTTATACTAGGGTACAGAATGTCATACCTTTCAATAGCCCAGATTTTCACAAAACGTCCAGATTTTTGCCCCGTATTTTTGTCAGTTTTTTTTTATAAAGTCTGTGTTTTTCTGGCAAATCACTGTAGACTGATGTCACTAAATAATGACATACATTTAAGTTTCACAAGTGTTTCACACTTCATATCCTTTAGAAAATACATCCTAGCACAAATCCAAGTATTCCAACTACATTATAAGTTTATAACTGCAATATTTAAAATCTGTCCCTATTTTTGGGTATTTGTCCCCGCATTATTTCCGGCTATGTCCAGATTTCTTGCACTAAGAGGTTGAAAGGTATGGGACATTTTCCAGAAGACCTGCTCTCAGTATAAGTGACTAACTTTGGTGTAAGGCCAATATATAAACAGACTTACACTGGGGGACAAATTCCAAAAGACCTGCTGTCAGTGTAAGTGACTAGCTTTGGTGTAAAGCCTATATATAAACAGGTTTACACTGGGGGACAAATTCCAAAAGACCTCCTCTCAGTGTAAGTGACTAACTTCAGTGTAAAGCCTATATATAAACAGCCTTACATTGGGGGACAAATTCCAAAAGACCTGTTCTCAGTGTGACTAGCTTCAGTGTAAGGCCTATATATAAACAGGCTTACACTGGTGGACAGTTTCCAAAAGCACTTAGTCTTCTCAGTGTAGGTGGTCACTTACACTGACAGCAAGTCTTTTGGAACTGGGGCCACAACGTTGCTAAGGATTGGGCTTCTAGGACTACCTGATAGATTTCACAGAAAACCTAAATTTATACCTTTAAAACTTTTCAGTACATTTGTGAATTTTTTTCTTCTCACACTTGGAAATAATCGATGTCACTGGAAAGTGAGGAGTACAAAACAGTAAAAGAGACAGCCTGAAATCATGTTCTCTTTCATTATCTTGCCAAATCTGTTATCCAAAGTACACCAGCACTTCTAAATGTTTTGCCAAATAATTATGAATGCTTCTGCTGTCTTAAGGGTACCAAAACAAGCAGATTATTGTATGTATGTAAAAAACTGTAAAATCTGCAGCTTTTACTGCAGCAACCCCCCCCCCCCCCAAAAAAAAAATAGTTTCAGGTTTTAAATGCAGAAATCAAGTTACTGGCTGTCTGCCTTTTGCCTTTTTAAAACATTTTTAAGAATTAGCTGTTTTGGGAAACTATAATACATTTGGTGTGTTATAAGGATAATGTCACATACATATGCACGTTTTCTGTCAAAATGAGTAGACATACTTATTAAAATATTGTGAGTACGACAAATAAGGTTAAAGAAATGTAATAACTACCTTATATTCTCATTTATCCTGGTAAGATATCTGCAATATTTGACACCATCTATAGCTAGCCCACAGTTAAGTACCTAGTCAATAAAATGTTCAGTTCTTACCACTGACAAATATTTGCTAATGGTGAATGCCTATTTGCAGCAGTGATATTGTCCAAAGTAATAGTTGTGCTATCATTTTCACGCTAAAGTACTGAAAATTGCTGGGACTACAAGAAGATATTTACCAGATTAAAAAGAAGTTTTGACAGTTATCAGTCTTGCTTCTTTTACTTTTCAATATGTGTTGTATATCCCTTTTCCTTACGCACAAAAGTTGTGAAAATACTAAACACATTTTCTGTAACTGATTTCATTCATTCTTCAGTAGTGCCTGCGTGGGTAAAGTACCAGCCTCGGACTGGAAGCAGTCTATTCCAGAATACATGTACACACACGCGCACACACACACACACACACACACACACACACACACACACACACACACACGCAGGCAATTTAAAGAATCGTCAGTCCACCTAACACTATATATTTCTGATTTGGGATGAAACTGGAGCACCAAGCAAAACCCATAACATAGGGAGGACAAGCTGACATCATACAGATTGCACATGAGGCATTAACCAGCGCAGTAAACCTAACACTGTTGAGGCAGCAGTATTATTCTCTGCACAACTCAGTCAAGACGAATTTCTATTCAGGCTAAAAAAAATAAATTAACCTTAAAGTGAGAAATGACAAATGTCAAATTCACATTCATGACAAATGACTGTAGTGTAAGAGTCAAATATTATTTATTTATTTTTGTCTTTTGTTGACCAGGTTAGTCCAACTGGGCCAAAGACCTGTTTTCAGCAGAGAGCTGAGGTGAAAAGCTACACAAAAAATACAGTAAATTAACAATACACAAAATATTAATAAGATATAATAACAGACATCCATGCAATATACAAAAGGATAAGTATAAAATGGAGAAAATATATTAAAAAAACAGAGTACAAAAGTTATGTGCACAAGGTCAAAAGAAAAATCAGTTTTCATATTGCCATAACAAAAAAAAAACAGAAAATTATAACTGATTACAAGTTGTAAGGTTGAATAGATAGAACAAGAAAAAAGTATTAGTAGTGAGGCTGGAATAAAGACAGCGAAGCATAGAAGAGAGTAAAGCATAAGGAAATGATAAGAAGCAAGAGAGAAGGAAGGAGTTAATTACATATGAGGAGAAAGATGGTGAAATTAAGGTACACAAATGGTTAGTAGAGTGAGAGTGGTTGTACATTGTTACATTTTCTTAAGAAAAGGAATATATGGTAAGGACACATTAAGGGACTATGAGTTGGGTAGGGTGGTAGCAAGAGCAGGAAGGTGAATTAGCAAGGTGTTTCTTTAGTTCATTTTTGAAGAGCAAGGTGGATTTGATAGAGATCACATTACTGGGGAGTTTGTTCCAATTATGTTATATTGAGTATTTGTAGAGCAATATGCCTATTGATTTGTTTGGTTTGTAGGTGTTGAGCAGGAATTGTTCTGAGCTCTGGACAGGATGTGTAAGCATATAGAGGGATATAAGAGTGGATAGAGAGGGACAGTTTGAGGGTTTGTTAATTAGTATATGGGACATTTGTAGTTGAGATCGCTGGAGTAGTTGAGGGAATTCAAGCCAGTGTAGCGAGGCAGTGGTGAGATTTATAAGGGAGGTTACAGGCAAATCTAGCAATTTGGTTGTAAGTTTGTTCAAGTTTGGCTATACTGCTAGCTTGGAGGTGTCTAAATATTAGGGATGAGTACAGTAGGCAGGGGAGGAGGTAGGCTTGGGCAAGAGAAGTCCTCTAGGTAGTGGACAGATATTTTTTGTTCCTATACAGTAGACCAAGTTTTTGATTTGTTTTTTTGATGCAATACTGGATGTGAAGGTCAAATTTTAGTTGGTTGTCTATTGAGATGTCTAGGAGTTTGGAATTGGAGTCGGCATGAATGATAGTGTTGTCTAGGGAAGAGATACAGAAGGAAGCATTAAGGTTGGACATTGATTTAGGAAGAAAAAGAAGCAATTTAGTTTTTTTTAAGGTTAAGGATGAGTTAGTTATTAATCAGCCAGTGTTCAATGGAGTTGAAAGAACTCTGAGTGAGGTTGTGGAGATCAGTGAGGTTATCAGACCAGGTAACAAGAGTAGAATCGCCTGCATTTTGGATCAGTGAGAATGTGAAGCAGTCTGAGCACAGATTCTTTGTAAAGATATTAAAGAGTAGAGGCCCTAAGATGGATCCTTGAGGACTCCTGTTTGGATAGATAGGAAAGGATTGCAGAAAGTTTGCCATCTAACAGATTGTACTCTGTTGTTAAGATAGCGAGAGAACCAGAGAATAGTGGAGGAGGAGAGATTGAGATTGGTTAGTTTAGATAGGAGCTTAGGGTGTGATAGACTGGGTGAAGGATAGGGGGTATGTGGTGGTGCTGTGATGGGGCCTGATGCCATGTTGAGATGGGTTCAAGAGGTTTTCTTGAAGTAGGTATTTGAAAAGTTGTCTATGAATGCATTTCTTTAGGATTTTTGAGAGAGGGGAGAGGATGGAAATGGGCCAACAGCTGAAGGGTTCTATGGAGTTACCTCCTTTGTGAAGGGGAATAGTATAGGATTACCAGATGTTGGGGACAGTGGATTCTTTGATGGAGTGATTTATAAGGATAGAGATAGGATATGCAATAGGACTGGCTGCAAGTCTGAGAAATTGTGGAGGTAGTTTGTCAAAGGAGGGAGAACATGGTTTAAGTTTCGGTAAGAGGGATTTTATATAGGCTGTGGAGATGGATTCTACGGAGAAAGCAGGGGGGAGAATATAATGTTTTATTTAGGTCAGGGGGATTAGTTTACAGATGGATTCTATAAAGTAAGTATTAAGTAAAGTGACAGTTTCAAGTGGTATGTTATTGGGGAAAGGGTTTGGAGTGGTAGGCTTCCCTGGGTAAAGAATCTTGTTCATGGTGTGCCAAAATTTTGGGGTTTGAATGGTGTGTAGATTGGTCTTCCTGGTAGAATCTTTTCTTGTCCTGAATAATGTGTTTTTGTGAGGTTTCTTAGTTCTTTGAATTTAAGGAGGAGACAGGAAGATTTTGACTTTAACCATAGCTTCCAAGTACTGTATCTAGGTTTCATTAAGGAGGGGGTGTCTTTGGTGAGCCAGTGAGCGGGATTTGTTTTGACTCTTATTTTTCTGATGGGTGCTAAGGTGTTTAGTATGTTAAAGAAAGTATTGCTGAACTCAAAAACAGCATCATTTATAGGAAGGTATATAGAGATATGACTAATTAACTAGAGAGAGTTGGTTGTTAAAGGTTTCCTCATTAAAGCTAGCCAGATTCTGGCATTCTCTATAGAGGTGGGTTTTGGTGGAATGGAAAGGCAGCCTTTGAATGAAGATAGGGAGGTGGTCACTTAGTGAGTCAGGTAAAGTGGTAGGATTTTGGTAGTTATTAGGATTGGATGCTAGTATCCAATCTAGAGTTGAGGAGGTGCTTTTTGTTAATATGGGTGGGGGTAGTGATAAGTTAGCTAAAACCATAGAGATTGATGCTAAGAGTGGGAGAATTTAGTGACAGTTTACTCCAATCACTGTTGACATTACCTAGTATGTCTCATAAGGCAAGTGTTGGGAGATCCAAGCTAGAATGGATTCTAGAATAGGCATATTGTTGCCAGGAGGAATATATATATGGTGGCAATAGCAAATATTTTGTGTGAGTTGAGGTGACAATTGAGAATGATAAGCTTAGCTAGTTGGAAGTTAGAGAGAAGGAAGGAGAGGGGGGAGAGGTTAAGTAGCTCTGAGTACAGCATAGCAACATCTCCTCCTTTTTTTGATAGTCTGTCATAACGGAAGATGTTATAGCCGGGGAGTAAGATTTCGGAATTGGAGATATGAGGTTTGAGCCAAGTTTTAGAAAATGTTAAGATGTGAGGAGAATGATGGGTTATCAAGGCATGTAACTCGGCTATTTTATTGGTTAGACTTTTTAGGTTTAAAGAGTAGATATAGATGTGCTTTGTTAGAGAGGAGGGTTGTTGATTTACAGTGGGTGAGTTAGAGGCAGTGGGGGCAGTGGTGGGGGATGAGCCAGGATTGGGGTAGATGTCTCCGTCTAGCAGGAGGTTTGAGAAAAGAGGATTAGGTTTAGTAAAATATAAGTAGTATTTAGAGGTTTTTGACACATATTTAGGGGTAGATGGGGTATGACTGAGATGTTTTATTTTCTAAAACTGAGTGTAAGAGGTATTATAGAGTGCAAGAGAGATTAGAAATGGCAGGGAAGTACTGTAAGATGGCATATCACGTGAAAGTGTGAGATGGTGACAAATAGAACAGTTTAGTGTGATAAGAAGATAATCATGAGAAGATGAGGAGAAAGAGGGTAGGAGAAAGTGTGCTAACATGCTGTGATATGATTTGGTGAGACAGGTAGATGAGTGACTGTAGTAATGATAGAAGGCAGTTGGAGTATTGTATTAAGGTGGATAGCAAGAGGGGGTAAGCAGGTAATCGCAAGAGAGAAATCGTTGGAAAGATGAAAACTATAGGTAGTTGTGGAGCAAGAAGGAAAGAAATAGGGGTGTGGGAGTGATATTCGAGTGGGTGGAGTGAGTATAATAGCAATAGCAATATAATAGTAGCATTTGAGAGAGAGAGAGCAAGGAAAGGGGTGTGGATGAGAAATAGGATAGGGGTAGGCTAATGTTGGCTGATTGGAGGTGATAGAGATGTGGTGTCGGATGTTTTTTATTGGAGTAAAGGTGTAGTGGGAGGAGCCTGCAGTGTTGAAATGCAGAGATAGTGGGGGCATGTGGGAATTGGGGGCAGGGTAGGGGAGCAGAGTGAGCCCGGAGGGTGAATGGAGTGGGCTAGATCCAGTGATCCAAGTCTCAGCAGTGGATAGAAAATAATCAGTAAGCTGCTACCATTAAATTGTTACGCATGCTATTGTTTTCAAACAGTCTGTGACCCTTCAATTCAGTCAGGAATTGCTTGATTTTGTTATGTTTGTTGGGAAGGCACAGACTGAGTATCAGTTTGCTGGTTGGGTTAGTGAGCGGAGAGAGTTTAAGTAGTGCCAGTCAGCCTATGGGTAACAGGAAGGTAAGCCAAAATGCAAACAAATAAGAATATGAAGAATGGTTCCTGTAGTATATATTAGTTGATACCCTAACCCTTTACAAATGTCAGTTCTGTTTAAGGGTGCACTTTCTGAAGAAGTAGCTAATGTCTCTTTAGATAGCTCTGTTTCACCCTCTATACTGTTTTTGTAATTTTAAAGCCTATTTGTAATTTACCAGGCAACACCCAGTGTCAGAAGAGTAGAAATAATGTAAAAATGAATGCAGTGAATGCTGTGTCTGATGTTATAATAAATACAAAAACAATAAAAAGGCAAGACAACTGACTGCAACAACATCTATGTTTCTCTTGGTGAACTGGGACTTCATGGCAACCTAATAGAAATAAGAATAAGGCAGTATCCAATCAGCATACTAAAACAGCCTTAGATAAAATTAAACATAGCCACAGATACTCAAACAAGGCAACCAATAATATATAATATGCAGATCAAAGAGTTTTTGTTTTTATTTTAGTTTATTTATTATTTTGTTGACCAGGTCAGTCCTACTAGGCTAGTAGCCTCTTTTCAATGGAGACCCAAGGTGGTATGCATACTTTTACTGGAGATTTGACAAAGGTATCAGGGAACTTCCCCTATTCTTGGTAGTAGGTGGAAGAGTTTGTGTGTTACACATCCTGACTTCCTGTTCCTGTTCCAGGCGAGGAGGCGTCCTGGATGAACTGGGAGAAAACATGCTTTCTGAAAGCCAAATTTTTTGGAAATGAAGTTTGTTGAAAATGGAGAAAAATGGTAGAATTGCTACCAGAATTGTTTTCAGGTGATATGGAAGCAGATAAAATGTTGTTTGCTGATGGTGAAGAGATCGGGAAGGAGATAGAACTAAATGCAATGGTGGAGATCGATTCAGAAGACATTTTCCAGAAAAACCTGTTTGAAGTGACCGAATCAGCAAAAAATGTGTTATTTCAACCTTCCAGTCAGGAGGGTTGTGGGATGAGTATCTGGAAGAATTATTTAACCAGAGTGAGCTGGAAAGTAGAGCTGCTGTATCCTGTAGTGACATTATGGAAAAAATAGAATAGGGAGAAAAGGAGAAGGAAAAAGAGCCAGAGATGGTTCCTGAAAAAATTCCTATTCTCAAACAGTGGAAAAAGGAACCAAGAAGAAGACAGAGATTAAGGAAATGAAGGAAAATTGTTGTTCAGGTGAGAAGTAGAAAAGAAATAGGCATGGACAGATATGAGGTATGAAACAATGTTATTGCACCTTTGGGAGTAAAAGTTGAAGAGGTAAGAGCTTTAATTTTAATTAACAAATAAACTTTTTGTGACTTGCTTTTGGAAACTGGTCAGGCCATAGAAAACTTTTTGGGGGCCTATGAAAAAAATAAAGCAGATTTTCCATGGTCAGAATATGTGGTGCAAGCCTTTTTCAGGCAAGCAAAAAAAAAAAGATTCTGGTTCAGTTTAGGATTGAAGTGGAAGCAAAAGAACTGAGTGAATAATTGTTAACAATATGTAAAGAAGTGTTGGACACTACTAAAATCTGTGAGGAAAGAGGATTATGAACTGGGGGTTGGAAATGTGGCATCATTTTGAAAATGGAAAATGACAATGTGATACACATACCTAGTATTATTAATGTGCATGGCAATAGAGGTTTTGTATGGTATAGAGCACAACCAAAGACTTGTTATTTTTGTGAAAAAAGTGATCAGTTAATTAATGAGTGTGACAAAAAATATGTTATTTATGTGGTCAGACAGGCCATAATACAAAGAAATGTGAGGTGAAGTGTAAAAAAATATTGTAATTACAGGACCTTCATGGTTAGAATATGAGGCAGAAATACAAGAAAATGAAAAAGAAATTGAAAATGAAAATGAAGATGAAAAAGATTTAGAAAATGTTGTACAAGAGCACACAACACGACAAGAAAAAACATAGAAATTATATTTAAATTTAAGGGGAAAGACAAAGAGAAGAAAAAAGAAAAAGAAAGAGAGACAGAGGATAACAGTCAAGAAGAGACAGAGTTGCAGATAATAAAAATCAAGATAAATTATATAGGAAAGAAGATTAAGGAAAGAAAAATAAAATTTAAAAATATAATGGTTAAAGAAAATAAGAAAGGTAAGAGATAAGAAAAATATTTTAATAACTGTTCTATAAAGCTGAAAATATTAGCTTTGAATGGGAAAAGTATGAAGAATATTAAAAGAAGAATTAATATTTTACAATGGTGTGCTGCACTAGATGCTCAAGTAATAGTCTTAGAAGGCATTAAAATATTAACAGAAGAAGAAAGGGTGCAAACAGAAAAACTTTGAAATGGTACTATTTGAAACACAGGCAAAGAAACATGCTCAGGTATGTGTATATTATGCCAAGGAAATATTAAAATATTAGATATTACAATACTAGAACTGGGTTGAATAACAGTAGCGGATATAAAATGGAAAATATGTATAAAGACTAATAGCTTTATATACATATGTAACAAAAGAGAAAGAGAAGCAATGTTTAAAAGTATACCTAATTATGTCTATATTAACATGAACATAATAATGACGGGATTTTAATTGTAATTTGAGAAATAAAAGGAATAGTTGTGATGTTAAAATGATAACTGAAATTATGAAAAGTGGAAAATGTAAAATATGGGAAAATAAACAATGGACTTAAAAAAGAAATGAAATCAAGACAGAATTGACTATTTTTAGATATCAGAAGGTTTAAAAATCACACAAAAAGGAATTAAATATACTGAGTTTTCTGATTATATGGTGATCTGGATAAGAATTCATGAAAATGAGGAGTACATTAAAATAGAAAAAGGTATAAAAAGAGTAAATGAAAAAGAGTTAGAATCAGAAGAAAGAAAATAACACAGAATTATGGCAGCAGCATATTGGTATGAGAGATTTTTATGAAAATTGGCAAGTTGGTCGATTCAATTTAAAAAGAAATACAAAAAGTATTTTTATAATGCATAGAAAAAAATAAAAAATGGAATAAAAAATATTAAGTCAAAATATTTAAAGATTTAATAGAGAAAAAAATCATTGTATGAAAAAGAAAATAAATTATATAGAAGAAATCAGGATAAGGTCAATAAATTATTATATAAGCAAAATATTGTTTACAAGGAAAAAAAGAAGTAGCACCATACTTATGTAAGATAGTAAAAGAAGGAACGATAATGAGAGAATTAAAAATAAAGGGAAACAAGTTAAAAAAACAAGAAATACATGAAATAATTAAAGAATATATATTAGATGTATATAGTAAAAAAATTAACATAGAACAAATTTACAATGGGGAAATTTTAAAAAGGAAGATAATGAATATTTAGACAGATAAACATAAATGAGTTGAATGAGATCTTGAAAATTATTGACATTAATTCAGCTACAGGTTTGGATGGAAATGAATATAGTATGTATAAAGAAATGTATGATTGGCAAAATGGTGTTTATACAAGTAATAAATGAGTGCCTAGAAAAAGGAATTAAGTATAAAGAAATGTGTACAGGTGTGATTAAATTTGTATTAAAGAAAGGAGATAAAGATGAAATAAAAAAATGGAGACCAATTACACTGAATAGCACAGGCTATAAGATTTTCATAAGAATAGTAACTAAAAGATTACAATGTTAAATAGAAAGGCTACTTGATCAAAATTTGTTTGGGAGGAAGGGAAAGGGGAGTAAAGACCTATTATGGATAATAAGGAAGGTAACTGATGATATTATTAATAAAAAGTGGAAACAAAAATAATGCTAGGGGATGTTATCAGGCATATGATATATTCAGTATGAAGTATTATGAGGTATTTTACAAGCATATAAGTGAAAAAATATTACAAGTAATTAAATAAATATATGAAAAGAATTATGTGAGATTGAATGTAAACAGCTGGAATGGGGATAATTTGAAAATAGAGTTTGGTATAAAACAAGGATGTCCTGCAAGCAGTATGATCTTCGTTATAATCATGAACACAGTGGTAATGGAAATTAATAAGATGTCAAGCAAGGGAAGGTATAGACTGATGGAGGAAATACATTTGGCAATAATGTATACTTATGTTGATGACAATGTAGTAATGGCAAAAAAATAAAGCCTGGATGGAAAAAAATAATGGAAAATTAAGTACATGGTTGCAGGAAATTAGTTTAAGTATATATAAAGAGAAAAGTTAAGGATTTGGGTATGAAGGTATTATAGGAGGTGTGGAATATAATGAGAAGAGTTTAGATATTTTAGGAACAGTATTTGGAAGTACAAAATACAGACATGAACAATGGGACAAAATTATTAAAGACATCAAAGACATGATTACATTCTGAAAGATATATAGGTTTTCATACAAGAAAAAAGCTCATTTTATAAACACAATAATAATAGGTAAAATAGTTTATATAGCAAATATTTACATAATGCCAATGAAACTTGAAAAATAAATTATGCAGGTAATTTTTTTAATTTTGGGGGGGGTCGACTGAACCCAATTAAGAGTGGAATTTGGTATATGAAAGATGAACAAGGGGGACTGGGGCTCATTAATCCAATTGTACATACAGCCTCTTTAAGTATGTATAAAGTACTAAAAGGAATAATGAAAAATTATAAAAACTGGATAGAAACAATAATGTATTGTAAATATAGAGAAATATGGGATGAAATGGAAATGAAAAAAGAATTAAAAGTGTTTTAATAAAGAAATGAAAGAATTTTACAGCAAAATTATTTTGTGGAAATTAAAAAACAATGTGATTGAAAAGAATAGAAAATAATGGTATGTTAACCTTATTAGATCCTTTTATTTGGTGGATCCTTGGAAGGGGTTAGGACTAGATAAGAAGAAACAATAATGACAAGATTCAAAAATTATAAAAAAATTGAAGAATGTGATGATTTTTTGTGGAGGTTGTCCATAGGAAAATTACCAGTGGGGGCAAATATGCCATATAAGAGAAAACAGAATAGAACATATAATAAATGTAATGAATTGGAAACTACAGAATAAGTCCTTTTTTTTTTAATGTGAGAGAATTCAACAACTGTGGAAAGAATATGTAAACATGGTTTGATTAAAACATTACTTGGACGACCTCCTGTTTCAGGCATCTTCTACAAAGATCATGTTGCAAAATCTTCATTTTTGCCATTTCCCTTCTTCAGAGCCTAAAGTCCACTATAAACTTCAAATAGGCTTTTATGACTCCTTCTTAGAATATTGTTTTTCCTGGGTTGCAGGATTTAGATGGTGCCTATGCTGGCATCCTTGCCTTTTCCCAAGGAATTAACTCTCATTTCTTTCTTTCAAACTCTTCTTTCTTTGGCATCCATTACAGCCAGGGAGCTTCTGAGAGCTCTAGGATTCATGGTCTACATCATTCCTCCCTCTGCCCAAACTCCACATGAGGAAGTTTCAGTTGTTCCTGAAGTCAGTTTGGCTTCAATATGCACATCCTCTAGACTTTGTAGTTCCTACTCAACCTTGTCTCAAGAAGGAACTTCACTGGTGAATCTAGCAGTTCTCCTTAAATCCAGGGCTCCCTTTTCACCCCCATCTTCCCTCTCAGGAGCTGTTCACAGAAACTTCAGACATGGGATGGGGGCACCTTTTGGCTCCCTAAAGATGCAGAGTGTCTGGTCTCTTCAACAGAAGGAGCACATCTATGTCAAAGAGATGACAGCCCTTCTACTGGCTCTTCAGGCTTTTCATCCTCTTTTCTCCCCAGGACCTCTCAAGGTATTTACAGACAATACCACAGTGATGTGATATATAAAGAAATGGGGAACAAGATCTTACCGTTTTTGACGATTAGCACTCCTGGTATGGCATCTTGTCCAGTACCAAGTGACTCTTAGGCATTTTACATTCCCTCAGGTCAGAACAGTGTGGCAGACACTCTGAGCAGGTCCTTAAATCAATCCCATGAATGGATGCTTCACAGGGATGTGTTTCTGGACATTTTCCACCAGTGGGGTACTCCTCAAGTAGATCTATTTGACTCCCCTCTAAACAGACAACATCCTCTTTTTTGTGACAGAGTCCTAGCTCATCTGGTGTGGAACGTGAATGCTCTTTCTTTTTCTTGGAAGGGGATGTTTCTTTTTGCTTTCCCTCCCCTTCTCTCATTCCAAAAGTCCTGTTCAAAATTCAACAGGATGCGCCAAAAATCTTGTTGGTGACTCCCTTTTGGCAGAGACAGCATTGGTTCTCTCTTTTTCTGCATTTAGCCAAGGGCAATCATCACAAGTTACCTCACAGGGTGGACCAACTCACACAAGATAAGGGATCTCTCATCCATCCCCACCTGTCCACTCTTCAACTGACACTGTGGGTGACAGGATTTTGATTCAACAGACACCTTTTTTCTCATGAAGTGTTTAGGCTCCTCTAGGAGGCCAGGAAATGCAATACTACGAAATCCAACTAATCCAAATGGAAGAGGGTTTCTGTTCTGTGTCTCTCTCATAACCTGGAAACACTTTCTGTGGATGTTCCTTTGATTCTTTCTTATTTGTGTGAATTGCTCAATGCTGGGTTGGTTTATTTTTCTGTTAAGGCACACTTACCAGCTATCTCTGCTTGTCTCACTTTACCTCCTCCTTCAACTTCCAGATTTGAAACTAAACAATTCCTTAAAGGCATCCTTCATATAAGGCCTCCCAGGAAGCCTGTTCCTCCTCCCCACTGGGATGTTTTGGAAAAATTGATGTAGGCTCCTTTGGAGCCTGCTGTTTTAGATTCCTAGCAACACTGCTCTTGGAAGACTGTTCTTTTGATGGCCCTTACCTCTGCCAGACAGGTGTCTGAGCTTCAAGCCCTTATTGCTTGCCCTTCTTTTTTTAGTGTTTCATAAGGACAGGTTGTCCTCGCGTACTAATCCTTCTTTTATGTCCAAGGTGGTTAATGAGTTGTCACTTAATCAGACTATTCATGTGCCTACTTTTTCCCCTTTCTGCAATCTGCTAGTGAAAGGGTGCTGCATAGACAACTCAGATTTTATTTGGATAAGACTAAGTCTATTAGAAAATCAGATCAGTTGTTTCTTTCTTTTCATCCTAGGTCCCTAGGATTAGTTGTATCCAAGCAAACTATTTCTTCTTAGATCTCAAAAACTATTTGTTATTAATTTCATGGTAACAGTCTTCCTTCTTCTGTAATGGCTCATTCTACTAGGGCTGTGGTTCTTCTGGTGCTTTTTCAAGGGTTTGAACCCTAACTCTATTCTTGAGGCAGCTGCCTGGACTTCTGTGCACACTTTTACCAAGCAATACAAGTTGGATGGAATCTCCAGAGCTATAGCTGGTTTTACTAGGGCCATCTTTCATGGCTTCCTGGAGGGCTCTGCTGGTCCTTCCTCCTCCCAAGTTTCTTTTTGAGCTTTAGCACTCTCCCAAATATAAAGAATACTGCAACAGTAATATAGAAGGTCATAGTACAGTTGTGTAAAACCTTACCATGACAATAGATGTTCCCTTCACTGTTGCATATTCACTCCCTCCCTCCTCCCCCTGGTCTATTTCTCTTCTGGATGTACTGGTTACCTCTTGGTTTTCCTTGGACTGGTGCTCTTTCTGGGGCTTTCATTTCTGAGGATGGTACGTCCAGACATCACCTTTATGCTCTACACTACATGATGAGTATACGTGTGACATACAGCATACCTTAAAGCAACCTAAGGCTTTGGTATACTATCTGGAAGTCAGGCCACCCTTGGGAGGGTTCCTAATGTAAAGAATAACCCAACAAGTTAAAGGAAGGACATCTACTATTATGATAAAATTTTACACAACGCTACTATAAGTCATAGAAACAGAAAATTACATGATAACACAGCCAAAACTAAAAAAAATACAAGACTACAACCAAAATGCAGCCTGTGTGCATGAGGTATGGATATAGTTAAGAAAAGAGATTTGGTCGGGTATCATAGATACTTGCAGAAACTGTGGAGCTGCTGGCCATTTTGCTGATGTGCAAATCTAGCTTGAAAAGTGATTTTGGCAGATATAAAGTTTTATAAGCAGTTGCTGAAAATGCAGAGGTGATGCCTTATAAAGACAGAACAAATGTGTACATTAAAGCAAGAATTCTCCTTGAAGGTAGGGAGAATCCATACATGTAGAAAAAGAAACCACTAGTCAGAGAAGATGTTGATTAATGGAAACAGCACTGAGTTTAAACAGGACAGCAGAGTGCTAATATTGTTTTAAGGTTTCAGATGTGAAGCCAATGTGCGCACTTTCACATGTTTCTTGTAGTCATACTTAGGTGAAATTGGGCCAGGGGCAGCTTGTGGTATTGGCTACTGGGCTGCAGCTACCCTCCCCCCATTAAAAAGAGAAAGAAACTAGAAAGAATTTTAAAAATCAACTTTCTGTTTTAATTCCTGATTCTCAGATTCTCAAAGTTCCTTGCATGCTGAGATAAAAAAAATCAGTTTTGTCCACTCACCAGCTTGTTTTCAAAATAGCCTGGCAGCAGATTTGCCCCATTAATCCATGTAGCTATTACATGAACTTGTTAAGGATGTCAGAAATGTCACTCAACAAGGGTCTCACTGAGCTGCTACATGAAGCAGTGAAGAGCCTTGCCTTTTGACTCAGACTGTCTCAGATGACTGAGAGAGCCAGAGACTAAAAGTAAGGATGTTGTAACTTAGTAGTGTTGAGGAATGAGTGTTACGAAAGTGGGAACAATTTATTTATGTTTTTTTTAAGTACATAGATATAGATATAGCTACATATATACATATATTTTTTTTTTACTCACAGTATGCCTGTTACTAGCAGCATGTAGAAAGGTAAAAAGTACTTTGAGAGAGAGAGCTTGTGTGTTTTGTGTGTGTGTGTGTGTGTGTGTGTGTGTGTGTGTGTGTGTGTGTGTGTGTGTGTGTGTGTGTGTGTGAACACGCATGTTTTCGTCTTTATGCATATATGTATGTGGGTTGTGTATCATTTCACTGAAGGTAGGTTTGATTAAAAGAAAAAAAAACAGTGGGTACAAATAACTGAAAGTACATTTGATTAAAAAGCCTTTTCATCAAAAACATTGTACATAACGTATATACCATAAAAAGTTCTTTTGCAGGTGGGAAAACCCCCTGCACACCCAACTCTATGGTTGCAATGCAAAACCATGGAGAAAAGAAAAAAAAAGCACCACACAGTGAATCAGTGCTGATGCAAAGACTCAATTTACACATCTGGGGGTACAATATAATGGTGGGCATTGAGAATTCATACAAAATGTCCTAAATTTCACCCCTAATAACTTCCATGATCAAAAATGACATCAGATGTACCACCTATAGACTTCTACAGTTTTTGACGAAATGGCTTTTCAGACAAATGTCTTTGCAGTCAAATGTACTTTTAGTTGTTTGTATAGTACAGTTGTGTAAAATGTTAGCATAACGGTATATGTCCTTCTCTTCACTGTTGCAGTATTCATTACAATGGGGATTTCCTGCCCAGGGTGGTCCGATGTCAGGCCAGTATACCAAACCCTTTAGTTTGCTTCAAAGTATGCCGTACATCACATGTAAGCTCCACACATACCATAGAGCATAAAGGTAACATCCGGACGTACCATCCTCAAAACTGAGAGCCCAGTAGGAACGGCAGTCCAAAGAAAAGAAGTAATCAGTACATCCAGAAGAGAAATGGACCAGGGGCAGAGGGAGAGAGTGCATACTGCAACAGTGAAGAGAAGGACATCTACTGTTAAGATAATATTTTATATAACTGTACTATGTCCCTCTACAATAGGGAGAGTGCCAAAAATCAGGAAGAAGAGAGGGAGGAGGGAGGACCAAAAGCACTCTTTAAGAAGCCTAGCTCTGGAAGTTCCATCCAACTTGTAGTGCTCGGTAAATGTATTCACAGAAGTCCAGGTAGCTGCCTCAAGAATAGTGCTGCTATCCAAACCTTTGAAAAAAAGCACCAGAAGAAGCCACAGCACTAACAGAATGAGCCTTAATAGAAGAAGGAAGGCTCTTACCATGAAAGGAGTAACAAAAAGAAATGGTTTTAGAAATCCAAGAAGAAATAGTTTGCTTGGACACAGCCAGTGCTAAGGACCTAGGATAAAAGGAAACAAATAGCTGATCAGATTTACGAAAAGTCTTAGTCTTATCCAAATAAAATCTGAGTTGTCTATATACTTCCAGCTTGCGCAAAACATTCTCACTGACAGATTGCAAAGGAAAAAAGTGGCAAATGAATAGACTGATTAAGGGACAACTCATTCACCACATTGGGTATAAAAGAAGGATTAGTACAGAAGGACACCTTGTCAAGCCATAAGGATTTGAAGCTCAGACACCGGTCTGGCAGAAGTAAGGGCTAGCAAATGTACAGTTTTCCAAGAGCACTGTTGCAAAGAAGCTGAAGCTGCAGGCTCAAAAGGAGCCTGAGTCAATTTTTTTCCAAAAGAAAATTAAGATCCCAGGGAAGAGGAATGGGCTTCCTGGGAGGCCTAATATGAAGGATGCCTTTAAGGAATTGTTTAGCTTCAAATCTAGAACCTAAAGGAGCAGAAAAAGGCAGACAAAGCAAAGATGGCTGATAACTGGGTTTAACAGAGAAATAAGGCAATCCAGCATTGAGCAATTCACACAGATAAAAGACAACCAAAGGAACATCCACAGACAGTGGTCCAAGCTATGAGAAAGACACCAAACAGAAAACCTCTTCCATTTGGGTAAGTAAGATTTCCTAGGACTGGGTTCCTGGCCTCCTGCAGGACCCTACGCACATCCTCAGAAAAAAAGGTGTCTATGTGGAATCAAAATTCTATCGCTCACACTGTCAGTTAAAGAGTGGACAAGTGGGGATGGATGAGAGATCCCTTGTCTTGTGTGAGTAGTTCCACTCTGTGAGGTAACTTGTGATGAATGCCCTTGGCTAAATGCAGAAGAGGGAGCCAATGCTGTCTCAGCCAAAAGGGAGTCACCAACAAGATTTTGGGAGCATCCTGTTGAATTTTGGACAGGACTTTTAGAATGCAGGGAAGGGGAGGGAAAGTGAAAAGAAACATCCCTTTCTAAGAAAAAGATAGGGTGTCCACCTTCCAAGCCAGAGGACCTGGGACTCTGGCACAAAAAAGTGGAAGCTGTCTGTTCAGAGGGAAGTCAAAAAGATCTATTTGAGGAGTACCGCACTGGTGGGCAATGGCCAGACACACATCCCTGTGAAGCATCCATTTGTGGGATTGCGTCAAAGTGTCTGCCACAATATTTTGACCTGAGGGAATGTAAACTGTCTAAGAATAACTTGATACTGGCCAGCAAGTTCCCACACTAGGAGTGTGAACTGTCAAAGAAGATAAGATCTTGCCCCCCCCCCCCCATTTGTTTACATACCACATCACTGTGGTATTGTCTGTAAACACCTTGAGATGTCCTGGGGAGAAGACATGATGAAAAGCCTGAACAGCCAGAAGAAGAGCTCTCATCTCTTTCACATTGACGTGCTCTTTCTGTTGAAGATGCAACCAAACACCCTGCACTTTAGGGAGCCAAATGATGTGCCCCATCCCATGTCTGAAGCATCTGAGAACAGCTCCTGAGAGGCTGACAGGGAAGGGGGGATGAAAAGGGAGCCCTGGATTTATAGACAACTGCTGAATCCACCACTGAAGTTCCTTCTTGAGATAAGACAGAAGAGGAACTATGAATTTGAGGGTATGTGCATGTTGAAGCCAAATTGACTTCAGAAACCACTGAAACTTTCTCACGTGGAGTTTGGCCAGAGGGAGCATAGGAATGGAGGAAGCCATGAACCCCAGAGCTCTCAGAAATTCCCTCACTGTTACACAGGCCAGAGGAAGAAGAGTTTGGAAAAAGGAAATGAGTTTTATGGCCTTGGGAGGAGATGTCAGCATAGGCACAGTCTGGATCCTGCACCCCAGAAAAACATGGTCCTGAGAAGGAGTCAACAAAAACTTTTTTTAAATTTATTGTGAACCCCAGGCTTTGCAGAAGGGAAATGGAAAAATGAAGATTTTGCAACAAGATCTCTGGAGTGGATGCCTAAAATAGGAGGTCATCCAAGTAAGTAAAGACTTGGATCCCCTGAAGCTTGCAAAAAGCAATTATAGGAGCAAGGCATTTGGGAAATACCCTTGGGGCAGTAAAAAGGCCAAAGGGCAAAGCAGAGAACTGAAAAAGCCGGGAAGAAACAAAGAAATGTCAAAATTTCCTGAAAAGGGGATGAATAGGGATATGGAGATAAGCATCCTCGAGATTACAGAGATACCAGATAAGCCTGAGGAAGCGAAACGAGACAAAGTCTGAAGGGACAACATTTAAAAGGGGGCACCTTCAAAAATGTGTTTTGATGAGAGAGGTCTAGAACTGGTCTCCAAGTACCCCCTTTCCTGGGAACTAGAAACATCCTGGAGTAAAGACCTCTCCCCCTTTGGGACAGAGATATCTCTTGAATATTACCCTGATCAACAGATCTTGAAGCACCCCTGGAAAGAAGGACAGCAGTTCCTGAGGGGGATGAGGAATTACCATAAAAAGGGGAAGACATTTCCAGACCATGAAATAAATACCCCTGGTAGATAATGGAAAGAAACTTGGAATCCTGAGTAATCTTTAGCCAAACAGGAAGCAAGAGAGAGAGGCAAAAAAAAGAGAAAATGGCTTTGAAAACAGGATAGTCAGACAGCACCTGGTTTATAAGGAAAAGGAGACTTCTGAGGCACAGAAGTCTGAGTATCCTTCACAGCCCACTTGCCAGCCTTTTTAACCTTAGAAGGAGGGTGAGATTGCCTGTGAACAAAGGCTGGCTTATTGGGGTAGTCTGTCTGAAATTTAGGCACAGGAGAAACAAACACATTTAAGCTCTTGTAAAGCCTAGCCTTGCCCTTATCCTGAAGGGACTTAAATCAGCAGCAGCTTCACAAAACAAGTGTTTAATATCTAGAGGGGCATCCATCAACTTAGCCTTAATAACATCAGGCAAAGATTGAAGCTGAAGCCAAGAATACCTCCTCATCACTGACCCAAAATCAGCAGCCCTAGAAGAAGCATCTGCTGCATCATAACTACACTTGATGGAATGATGAGCCACCTGAGAGGAAGTCCCTAAAAGGAAAAGGGCAGAAGTTTTACTTTCAGAGTCTGGAAGATCAGAAATCGCTTGACAGGCCTGGGAAAGCACAGCCAACAAGTACCTGGGTATATGGTTCTGATAAATAACAGCCCTAAATGCCAAGGCAGCAGAGGTACATACCTTCTTGGCTAACCTTTCCATAGCACTGCTGTCTTTATCAGAAGGCAGTAACTTGAGAAGGAAGCAATCGAGAATGTTTATAAGAAGCTACTGACACCACCGAGGGGTCAGCAGAAGGACACTTGTACAAGAGCTTATAGTCCTCAGGCACCCCATAGAACCTATCAGGTTTCTTGAGGACAGGGGCTGAGAATCTGGAGCCTTAAAGACATTAGAAAAGGCATCCAACAAGGCAGCCAAAATAGGAGGAACAGCAGAAGGTCTGGGAGGATCCACCTGCAGCAGCTTATAATACCTTTTTAGTATCTCAGAAACTTGAGCACAATCCCATTTAAAGAACTCCAACATCCTAGAGATAGTGTCTTCAAAAGAAATCTCTTCAAAGTGAGTATCTGGACTGGTAGATTCCTCTTCCTCTGATCTGTAGTCCAAAGGAGAGGGGATCTGGGAGGAGTAAGCTAGGGATTCTTCATCTTAATCCACCTCTTCCTCAGAGGAATCCTGTTCTCTGGGTCTCTTAAGTGGGCAGAGGACCAAGGGGAGGCTGAAACAGAAACTTCCTGAAGAGGTTTAAAGCCATCAAAGCACTAAACAACCCCTGAGTGAAGGACTACCATTCACTCTGTGGATCCTTAGGAGCTGAAGAAATATGCCTAGTCTTCTGCTTTTTCTTTAAGGGAAGGTTCACTTTAAAAAATTTGGAAATTTCTCACCCTGGACAGCATTCAATAATCGTAGTAAGGACTTCTTCTCTGACTAAAATTTGGAGAACACCCCTAGTCCCCTCAGAAATAAACAGCAGTGGCTCAACCTGAACATCTGAAGTGGATACCTGCAATGCCTCCTTGGATATGCCTAAGGCCAGATCCCCGCCAGCCTCCAAACTGATTGTGGCAGAAGAATCCAGTGAAGAAGCCGGGTGAACCTCCAAGCTATCACTCACCTTGGGAGGGATGTCTGGCGAAGGCTGAACAGCAGAAGATTCCAATCTAGGTTTCTTAGCCTTCTTCTTCTCAGATGGCTGTCCATCAGAGTGGGAAGTTCCTGCCATTGTGCCTTAGCAAGACATTGATTCTCAATATAAAGCACCAAAGAAGAAAGCCTACTATGAAGGGTTTTGGGAACAAAGGCCTGACAGAACAGGGCGTATGGTCATGCAAAGCACCACAGCAAAACAGATACTGTTTGTGATGGTCTTTACGTGGAATCTGTCTCCCACACTGGCATTTACCCTTCATGGATGTCATGAAACCCCACAAGCAACAATATAGCAAAAGAAAGATAAGACAACAAAAACGCCAATGGGGCACTTATCTGTAATGGTTTGGTGAACCAGCAATGGAACAGACATTCAGACCAATGATGAATAGATGGCATTTGGACTAGTTGTAAAGAAGTTCTGAGGATGGTATGTCCGGATGTCACCTTTATGCCCTAGGTTATACGAGATGCATATGTGTGATGTATGGTGTACCTTTAAGCAACCTAAAGGCATTTGTATACTGGCCAAATATCGGGCCACCCTTGGCAGGGGATCCCCATTGTAATGAATACTGCCACAGTGAAATGGAAGGACATCTATTGTTCTATCTTTCAGTTAAACCTACCTTCAAAAATGCAGAACCATGTATGTATAGGGGATTGGTCTGTTCCTTGTAAAGGTTGTTTTATTCTGGCAAATCAATCAGGTTTGCATTCACTAAATAATGATAAAAGACATGCAAAGTCTGTTCTAGAAAGTTCCTAAGTATTCAAAGGCAACAGCTACTGCTGATTTGGGTCCTTTTTCTGCCATTATTTTTTAGTTTTCTTCCTGAGTGATAAGAAAGTGAGATGCATGTGGTGGGGAAGTTCGTACTGGGTTGCACTGTATTCTGACAGCAGTAAAACCATGTGGCGGTTATTTATGTATTTAATCATCCATTAATTTGATCACAATCAAATGTATGAGGTATTCAGTAACAGTCATGCAAGGGGTTATAATTAGTGGTCACATCTATGTGTGTTCGTGTGTGTGTATATGTAAGCATGAATGTTTGGGGGACAAAGATGATCTTAACTGCCCCTGATTTTGCAGAATGTATTGGATTTTTTGCATCATATTTTGTTGGACTGTTCCTCATAAAATCTGTACTTTTTCTGGTATATTAATGGGGATTGCATTCTGTAAATAATGATAATAAATATCTGAGTTTCAGACTTAGCCTTCAGAAAAAAAAAATGCAAGCTAATGCAGTGCCTGTTATTCTAGCAAGTTTCGAAGTATATAAAGTTCATAGTTATCCCTGATCTTGGCCCTTAGTCCAACATTATTTTTATCTTTCACCTTGATTCTTGAGATGTATGTGAGGTGTGGGGGTGTGCATTGTAAAGTGTCAGCACAGAGATGAGAAGATACATTCCTGTGTATCTAAAAGTAGCAAACTGACATAATTTGTTTCACTTTCTCTCACAGCCAAATATCATCACTGTACTCATTAAGGGGCTGACTGTGGTGGTCTGAGCAGGATATGTGTGCTAGCAAATGATCACTGGCAGAGCAATATACTGAGTGGCATCACAGTCTAACACTTGGTTCCCTGGTTAAGTGTTTAGCTGCGATTCTTTGTGTATGAATTCTGCATATACTGTCTATCTATGTGTGAGTTTAATCTATGTGTTTTAGTTTCTTCCCCCAGACCCTCAGTTATATAATATATGCCGTTTGTACTTTTACTTTCATCACATTATTAATACCAGAGGGATACACAGAAGATAACTATTGCTCTTTGGAGGAACAGAAAGGTAGGAACTATTTCCTGGTACGATTTATATATATCCTTAAACTCCCTACTCAATTTTAGAAGACTACAGTTTTGTTAGCATTGAACATTAAGCTTTAGACACAACTTATTTTCCTTGAATGAAAAAAAAAGACTGAATTTCTTTTCTTACTTTTTGATTTTTTTATTGCTCAGGCCATCATTAATTCAAAAAGTTGTAAAAAAGCTGTAAGGTGCCCCCTCAGAGTCACTACAACCAAATGACTTCTGAGGCCCTAGTGGCCCCCAGACACCTAATTTAATTCAGTTACATCATCTAGACTTATTACAGTAGGGTTTTGGCCAGTTAAGGTGTGTTCAAAGTTTGGCTGAAAGCAAAAAAGTAATACATAGTGTGAAAGAAGCAAGACAACTGGATGGTGAGGGGTGAGGGTGATGGGAAAACAAAGGAAAGCACTGGGGAAGTACAGGGAGACTAGTGTGAAGTGGGGGGGGGGGGTCCTGGAATCCTTTGTCTCTGGCTTCATTTCACCTAAAACTGGCCTTGTTGATTGCAGTCAGACATTTGAGGTTTATGCAGTCAATAAAGTAGCTATATTGAATGGGTGCATACTGAGGCATTCTGTGGATGAAAATGAATGATCACATTTTTTGTTTGATTAAATGGAATATTCAGTGACATACTGTAACAGACCCCCCCCCCCATTCCAGTTAGCCCTACCCATTCAGTTGTTTCTTGTAGTCCCCCCCCCCCAGCTTTGAAATCACCAGCCGCCACTGAATGGAACTTGAGTACAAAAACAGGTCACGTAAAGTATTGTTTCAAGTATGGCAACATTGCAACATGTTAATAACTTGGGCGGAGGAGAATGTGAACAAGTATGAAACAAAATCATTGTGTCCAAACCAAAGCATATACAATTCCAGTGATGTGTTTAAAACTGAAGCCAAAGGCATGCGTAGTACTAAGGCAAGTAAGATACAAATGTTCAGGTAGTGCGAAGTATAAAGCAGTGATGACTTTACTGTATGTATTTTGAAAGAGGATAAACTAAATTGTAGCACTAAAGCTGTGTAATAGCTAGAAACAATGCCAGAAGAAATCAAAGTCCTGATGTCAAAGTATAATGACTTGTTTTCAGGCATTAGTGTCCCCAGGGCAGTACATCATTCAGCTATGTCCTAATATTTCTCCTATAGTGCAAGGGTCTATATTATACAGACGAAATTTCAAAATCTCAAACGCTCACATGAGCGGAAATGCAGGAAATCAAAATCGCTATTGTGGGGAGCTACACACTCCCCACTAAATATGCATTCCAACTCTGAGATTGCACTACAGTGAGGAAAGGGCAAATGTTCCAGTCTTCACTATACTGCGATCTCACAATAGCAATTACAAAGAATGGCATTTTCGACATTTAAGCCGTTCGAGATTTTGATTTTTCATTGATCTAATAGGGACCCTAGTGCAAGCCCCAAGGCATGTATAAGTTGCCATGAGGCACAGAAATGAGCAGGAACTCAAACACATGTAAACCATTACTAGTTATTGTCAATTAAATTGAAACAACAGATTTGGTTAACTGTATTGTGGCAGTAGTAAAACTGAACAACATGTATATATATTGACCCCATGACTTGAATATAGAGGATTATGATCATATCGTCTTTCATAAAGACTATATTATGTGTTTAAGGCGTGGATGTCAAGAAATTCACCTCTCGAGCACACATAATGCTTTGTTACAATCGGAGATCAGATCATAATTCTTTGTAGTGCATGTAGATTTCTGTTCCATGTACTACAAATCAGTCAGAAGTTTAATAAAAAAAAATGATTTGTTGTGCTGGCTTGAAAGCTGGTAATGCAGTTGGGAAATTTTTGACATCCTTAAATTTAACCTACGTAATGAAGGCAATTTAATTCAAAATCATGGGTGCACTTTAGCAGACAGCATGACTAAGCCATTTCATGGCCTGCTGCTACTGTTTTCCAGTCAGCACTGTCTGCTTTTTGTGCAGACTTGTTGTTAACAGTGTGTAGGGGGTGTTAACTATTGTTAAGCACTCATCTATGTGTTGCTAAGGTCAGGTCTTGAGCTATTTCAGCAATGAACCAGGATGTAGTTTATCCATTTTTTGAGCATAGTCATGGTGTTCCATTCATTGCAATGCTGTTAAGGGGGGACACTATGTCTTTAAGTCTGTTGAGGAAGTTGTAGAGGTAATAATAACAGCCAAATACTTTTTTAGTGTTGGATAGCAAACATATGGTTTGGAAAGTGAAACTGGATAAAGAAATCTAGAAAGTGTGTATGTTTAACACACCCACTGGATAATATTCATTCTTGCAAATGCCCTTTGCGATCTCCTTGGCCCTAGTGGTCTTTCAAAGAGCTATTGCAAGTTGAGTAGAAAGTCTGGATGGAGTAGTGAATATTATAAATGACATATCAGAATGAGGAGAAATAGACTTACTGCATGACTTCAGACTGGCAAAGTCATTGGACAGATTGCTATACAATAATGTGAAACTGAAGCCAGACAATTGCCAAAAAGGTATGAAATCGACAATGTACATGGGGCATATACTTAGAAAGCATGGAATACAAGTTCAGTTCTGAAAAGGTCAAAGCAGTGCTTGTGCTGCAGATACCATGTCACAAATACAAAACTGCCTCATAAAGATTCTTGGGATTGGTCCTAAAACTTGAAAAGCTCACATGAAGAATGTTTTTTATTTTGGGAGATAGAACAAAAAATAATGGCTTCAGAATCTTGAAGACTTTGATCACCACAGCTCACATGTTGAGGTATTATGACACAAGCAAACTAGCAGTACTGCAGGTAGATATTCATCAGTCCAGCCTAGAGGCAGTACTATTACAGGAAGGACTTCCCATAGCATAGATGGACAGATACCCAAACAGTTACACAGCTACAGCATCAAGGCAGAAGAGGAAGAGCTTTTGTTCTTCTTCTTCTTCAAATCTTTGAAGACCTGTTTCTGCTCCTCATCTTTAAATTAAGTGGAAGGCACCAGTTTGTGGAAATCAGGTCAGCTAGCTGTGGTTCTGCATATATATGGGTACAGTGTGTTAAGACATTGCACCCATACATGCAGAACCATCCTTCAAAAAACATTTTATCTTGTAGCACTGGGACTACAGACAATGCTTCTGAGTCTGTAAATGTTTGATTTTACTGTGTTGTAAAAACCTGGAAAATGGATGTGCAGTTCTGATGCTGTTAGCTAGTTCTTTGCTGTCTAAATTATATCCTTTAATGGCAGTAGATAGGAGGGCAGTGGAGACTGTTTAAATCTCAGGCTCAGCATTTCAGGCAGAATAATCCATTTCCAATATTTTGGTTACCTCTCAACTTACCATAGGATCAAAGAAAATAAAAGGCAACCAAGTCTTGTGACCATTTACGCTTTGCCATACCCATCCTTAAAGTCCTACCAATTTTATTTAGGCCAGCCAAGCCAGGAGTGAATTTGGGGATACCCATCCAATCATCCAGTTCTTGTCTGATGGAAGATAATGTATCACACTGCTTGATATACAGTGGAAGTCTATTCCATAAGTGAGGAAGGCTCTACATAATGAATATCTCTCTCCAATATGTTTTATTTATTTGATGATGAAAAATTTTGATCCCTGGTTCTGTTAATTGTGGAACTATTTGATTTGTGGAGGAACAAGAGATCTAGAAACATTAGGTCCCTACTGGCATGAAAGGCAAATCTTAGATCTCTCCTCAGAAGTGTATAATATACTAAATAAAGGAATAGCACTGTCAGTCCTTTCTGGCAACTTTAGGGCTTTTAAGCCAGTAAACGTCTTAGTTAGGAACCTGTGGGATCTTTCTAGTTGTTTCCTACATCTAGTGTGGTACTTCACAAAGGGGGAATTGGGGCATTGTATTTGATAATTAGCTAGCCAGTGCTGAATATAAGGGGACAAAGACCTCTTCAGATCTGGATGATGTCCCTTAGGCAATTAGCTGCACTAAATAAAAGGACTTTCTGAATACTGTAATCACATGATGATCAGAGGTGTGGGACTTGACAATGCAAGTTCCAAAGTCTTTATCAACTTTTTAGTATTTACTTTGAGCCCATTTTTAGGAGACCAAGTATTTACTAATGTATGTTCTTACTGAAGGGTTTGAGAGTCAGAGGGAGATCTGACAATTATTCACAGTTTGTCATCTTCACACCCAGATAGCCAAAGGTCTTGATTTGTGCTCTGGAGATCTGAAAAGTAAATGCTGATCAAAAGACATCACAGCATTGAGTCATGTGAGGCACCACTTTTCACCTTCACACTCTCTGATGAGGCACCTGTTACCTGCACCATGTGGGTTCTGTCCATTAGCCAATTTGCTATCCATCTTACCAAATAGGTATCTGTTTATAATGCACTAAGTTTACTAAACATGCTAGCATGGTGGATGGTGAACACAGCCCAAAGGTACACTTAATCTGCCACTGGCCAGATGCATTTTCAATTAATGTGGGTTTCAGTGCAGTTTCAATAAATGTGAGTTTCAAAGGAAGAGAAGTTTACTGTTGCTCATGTCAAGTTTTGCTTTCATTGTGAGACTGTATTGTTTTGTTTAGCAAATGGCTAACAGTGTTTGGAGTATAAAATTTGAAGTAAAAGTTTTAAATTAAATCCAAATATCTGTAATTATTGTAGAAGTAAAGAATAACATAGTATACACACTAAGGTTTGTACAGTGTTTATGGTAACTGGGGAAAGATAGCCAAGTAATGGGACACTGGAATGGCTTTGGGGGAGTCCATGATCAATTAACCTGCCTAGGGCCCCATTTGACCATAATCCAGCTCTGGGCTTGTCTGAGGAACTTTCTCTACCATCACCTAAAAGAAAGACCAGAAGCAAGCATTTATAACTGCAGTAAAATATACTAAGACTATTCTAAATATTTAACTGAGAGTGGAATTTAAAGATACATTTTAAACATGAGGACAAAATAAAATATATCTTTAAGCTGGAAGAAAGACTGAACAGTAGTACTATAATTACAGATGAGGAAGAAGGGAAAATTAACCAGGGTCAAAAAATAATTTGCAATGACTGGATTCAGCAGGACAGCCTTGTAACAACGACAGGCAAAAGGTTTCTAATATTTCTTTGCATGAGCCCTACACTGCATAGATAGTTTTCCAGAAGGTTCTTTCTAAGAAAAAAAAGAGTACAACAGGGTATGTATAGTGAAAGTGTACCAGATTGTGTTCTTAATGGGTGATGCTGGGAAGCAATAGCTAAATTAAAGCAAGCAAAAAGCAAAAGTTTAAATGGAGTAGCTTACAGATGGATATTACAAAAAGAGGAGTGCATCTTTTAATGATAAGAAGTGTGTTACTAGACTTAAGGAGACAACAATGGTGTGTACAGAAGTCAGAAATAAGAATAAAGCAATAGCTTTAATTAACAGCTTTTTTAGAACTGATGTGCCAAGTGAGCTGCTTAAGAAAATGAGGTAAGTAGATATTCTAGTTTTAGAATGAGAATATTTTTTGCAATTGCTTTACAGGTTTGAGGGAGGAGCAGAAGACTTACAAAAATCACAGCTAAATGTATGCATCCAATAACAAAGTAAGAAGTAATTTTTTGACGGTCTTCTTTGCTGCCTACCAACTATCAGAACTCCTCCTGGGCAAGTGGCCCATTCATATGCCATAAACAGGGATGACAGCAACTGAGAGGGGACATCATTTAGACAGCCCACAGGAAGTGTTCATTGTTTCTTGCTTTTTGCAGCTCTAACCCCACCCACATGCCCAGTAATATACACTGACTTTGTCAATGGGCATCAGTAAGGTTTGTCACTTGCTTCAATGAGTGCTGGAATCCCTTAGGACAGATCTGCCCCTACTGAAGCCAGCACTCCCATGGAGTATCCAGTCCTCCACTGGGAATTCTTCTCTAAGGAATGTACACTCTGGCCATGAGTTACAGCCTTTTTCCATTGAGGAGGCAAGTTAACAAAGCACCATCACTTCTCCTCCACACCATCTCCAGCAAGTACCCAAAACGACTAAGGGAACTCAGGTGACCTGAGCTTTCAACAAGGGTTTTATCCCTCTGTACCAGTCTTAGCACTTAATTTGACATGTTTGTAAAAGGTTAAGGAAGAGTCAAGTATAAGTCCCAAGTATTTTTATGTGCCTACACAAGAAAATGAATTTCTGTAGCAGACAAAGATGCTCAAAAGAATTGGCGAGACATCTTTAGATTGTGCCAAACATCATTATTTAGTTTTAGAACTGTTGACCATGAGATTGTTATAAGTAACCATGAACAAGAAATTAAAATCTCCTTGAATGTAACTTCTAAACCAATACAGCCTTTGGCACTTTTGAGCCGTAGAAGATCATCCACATAAAAATGTGCTGAGTTTCAGTAGACAGAGTATCAATGAAAGCATAGAAGATCACAGACCAAAAGCCTTGTGAAATACTCATTGTAACAAGACTGTAGAAACATTATGTTTCTATAGTGAACCAGAGCTGATCTGTTGTAACTATTGCTTTAACTGAGGGTTTTATAACAGATGCTGTTTTTTGACAAATCGTATCAGAAACAGCAGATGACATTCAAAACAGAAGGGTTTTGCAATGATAAATTCCTTATCCTCATTAAAGAATATAAGGCCAGTAGCTTGCTACAGAGCAATAGTATGTATGTATTTGTCTGCTATCATCCATATAGGTGAGCTGGTCTATGGATTGTTTCCAGCCATGACCCAAGCCATAGGCTGGAACAGAACTAGACTGATATAAAATGCATACCAAAGGGAACTTGCACAGCATAGCAGAGTCAAATAATGCTGATCAGAAATATATGTGAAACTCATATATTTGGGCTTATTTATAAAGAGGCATATATGCTAGTGAGACATTATACATTCCACTATACAGATATATTTGCAAAGAGGAGTAGAGATGTCAAACAGGACTTATGCAGTGCAAGTACAGGGTCAAAGGAGGTGCATCAGTAGAGGTTACTAATACTTCTCTGTTAGCTATATGCAACATTATATAACTCAAGTATTCTTACTGACAATGTTGCCTGGAGAATTCACCTATTACTCCATCCTGTGTTAAGCTGAGTTAGGGATCTTAGAACTGCATTCAGGAAATAGAGTTGTGCTGCAGTTTAGGATAACCCTTTTTCCCATAGTCCACAATGTAATGAGATGCAAGGATGAGAGATGAATTAGAGGGGGTCTATGAGGAATGTAAGAGGGTAAAATGGTTGCTAAGTAAGTAGACAGTCCAGAGAGAAACACAGTTCTCAATAGAACAAGTCCATAGGACTTTAAAGAAACCAAGACAGTTCATTGTGAGGTTTTCAACATCAGTAAGTTTTACAACAATAGAAAGAAACTCTTTAAATTATACTGCAAATGCACAACCTCTCAAATCAAAGAGAGTATTAAAAAACACTGCAAAACATTACCAACTGGTCTACTAAAGCTAACCATGAATTTAGTTTGGCATCAGTAGCTAAAGAACCGCGGTGGTGGTGCTGCGGTAGTGTTGTCGCCTCACAACAAGACGTTGTCCTGTTCGATTCTCAGCTAAAGTGTCTTCTGTGTGGAGACATGCGTGAATGGGCGTAGCTTCGTTGAAGGTTGTACATCAGAGCTGGCAACTCGGTACGTAAAAATCTACTGCCAATCATTAGCGGACCGGAGTTCCGCTGTGGCGACCCCTAACCGGGAAAAGCCGAAAGATACAACATCAGTAGCTAACATAATTATAAACTGTTCTTTAACTATGTTAGGAATTTAAGGAACAACGGGTCTATGTTAGATGATCGAGTTTTCAGAAACGTGAAATTCATACAGTCAAGACCATATGATCACGATTGATTTTCTGAAAATTCGAGCATCAAAAAAAAAAACACAAAACAACACAAAAATCTACCTTTTTCAAAAATGTTGCAAATTATACATACCAACTCTGAGATCGCACTACAGTGAGGAAAAGTGTAAATTTCCCAATCTGCACTGTATCAAGATCTCCATTCAAAAGCTTCAGGTTTTAAAAAACGCAATCATATGGTCTTGACCATATGAATTTCAAGTTTTAGAAAACTCAATCAACTGATAGGGACTCAGAACAACAATCTACATTGCTCTGAAATTGTTCAAGATGGCATCTCTTATTCAAACCTGATTGACATTGCCAATGTATTTGCCAACAAATTCAGTGCTAACATCACCCCAATACTATTGTTCAGAGTTCATAAATCCCAGAATCTCTAATCTCTCATTTTATCACCAAGGAATGTGTAATGAAGGTATTGAAAAAGGCCATAAATTCTTCCCCCGTGGGGTCTGATAGTATACCTAAATTCTTAATTATTCTCAGATATGCCCTTGCTGACACACTCCATGGACTGTTTAAGCTAAGTTTACCTACAGGCTTTATCCCTGAAGGGTGACATACTCCAGTTGTGATGCCCTCACAAAAGGGTGGCCATATCACCACCCCTGGGAATTATAGACCTATTAGCCTGATACAGCCTTTTCTTCAAGGCCATAAAAGATATTGTAACAGATCACATAAACTATGACCCTCAACATTTTGGGTCTATATCAGAATAGCAAAGAGGTGTTTAATCGAACGCCTCTTCACCAACACATAAACAGCAAACGCACTAAAGCACGAATGCTCAGAACACCGATTTCTTTCCCTGGGAAAGAAATCGGTAGCACTAACAAACAAACACACACACTTTCAAACATTACAATGTGGGGGGCTGTGCCCCCACACCCCCCTAACTTAATATACCAACTCCGAGATCCCACTACAGTGGGGAAAGGGGCAACCACACAGGGAAGGCCAAGCGATTTCTTTCCCAGGGAAAGAAATCGCTGTTCTGAGCTTTTGCATTTTAGTGCGTTCGCTGTTTATGTGTCGACAAAGAGGTGTTCAATTAAATGCCTCTTTGCTGTTGTGATATAGACCCAATATTTTGCCTTGGTATCTAACACCATACACCAAGCTGGCATCATAAGAAAGCTAAGTAGTTTAAACATAGAGCCCTGTGTGGTAAAATGGATAACAACTGCATAAAAGGCAGAACCCATATAGTACTAGATGTATGCTACTCATCAGAAAGTACAAAGGTGACTAGTATTGTGCCTCTGTGCTCAGTGTTGGGACCGCTCCTTTCCAGAATTTGCATTTCTGGTCTGAGGAGGAATCTCTGGCTTACTAAGTTTGCAGAAGATTAGAAACTGAGAGTTATTATTAAGTCACCCTCTGATACCCAAATTCTCCAGCAAGAACTTTCCCTTGAAAACGCTTGTTATATTAAAAATGACCTAAAATTAAGTGCTAAAAATGCAGTATCATCCCATTTGGTAGATAACCCCTCCCCTCAGCATACCGCATTGCTCATACACCACTACAAAATGAAAAACATACTGAGGGACCTTGAAACTTGGGAGGATAACTCGTTATTTTTTTAGCCTCACATGACAGCTGTAGTAAGGAAATTGTTACACTTAGCAAAAGTAATCACCAAGGGAATAGCAAGGGAATTTCATCCAGATTTAAGGAAGTCATCATTAATAAGCTAATCACCCTAGCTATCCACATCCCGCCCCCACCCACATTAAGGAATCCACGGTAAAAAAATTCTCCAAAGTCAACTTCATGCTTCTTAAGACAAAAGTGGTGAACTTCATGATACCCATGCAGATGGACAATACAGTTACGACTGCTGAATCCTACACAAATGCACTCTATAAGCACTTACATGAGTGCATGGATCGTGCTATCCCAAACAGAACCAAGATGCTATCCTCCAAAAAATAGGAAGCCAATCTGGTGGTCCCCTGCCATAAACAAACCCTACAACAGAAGGAAGAAATTGTTGCAAAAGAGAGTAAAATTCCATGAGTGAAGGAGCTCCCTGGTCAGCCTCAGCAAGAAGCTGAGATCCCTTATAAGATCCTCCAAAGCTAGCTATGAAAACAAGATTGCCACTGATTCTAAGGGCAACCACAAAGCATTCTATAGCTATGTCAAGAATCTCAATGGCAGCACCCAGATCTGCTATGAGTTACAGCACAATGGCACAAAAATTACAGCACCAACTGATATTGCCAACATCCTGGCAGATAGGTTCAGTGCTAACTTTACCTCCCTCTCACCCCCTAAAGGGCCCATATCTATACTGGAAGAATGCAGAGTCCCTGTAATCACAACTTCACAGGTAAAAGCAGCACTCTCTAAAGCCAAAAACACAGCATCCATGCGACCAGACAACATCCCAGGCTGCATTTTACATGAACTTCAGAACAAACTGGCTCCCCACCTAAGCACCATGTTCAATCATAGCCTCACGTCAGGCTTTGTGCCCACTGAATGGTGCACAGCAACAATTATCTCACTCCGCAAAGGGGGAGCCAGCACTGATCCTGGGAACTATCGCCCTATTAGCCTGACGAGCCTCGTCTGCAAGGCCATGGAACATATCATCATGGAATTCATAAACAAAGACATTGGTAACCTCCAAACTCTGGACCCCACCCAGTTCGGGTTTGTGAAAGGCAGATCTTGCCTCCTGAACCTGGTCAGCTTCTTTGAGGCAGTCACCAAAGCCGTAGACGAGGGTAAGGTGGTTCACACAGCTTATCTTGACCTTGCCAAGGCTTTCAACACCATCCCCCATTCTGGAATTATAGCTAAACTCACTAAACTAGGTATAAATCTCTATGTCACAAGATGGGTTGCTAACTGGCTCACTGACAGAACCCACACTGTAAAATTTGCAGACTCCAAATCTGACTTCAAACCAGTGACAAGTGGAGTACCACAGGGTTCAGTCCTGGGATCTCTCCTGTTTGGTATCTACTTCTCTGAAGTACAGGCTAACACAGAAGGCCTCTGACTAACGAAGTTTGCAGATGACTGCAAACTAGGAGCTATAGTCAAGTCCCCAAATGATGTGGACATCCTACAGAAGGGCCTCACTGAGACAGATGCCTGGTTTCAGAGCCATGGCCTGAAGCTCAATGCCAAAAAGTGCATTGTTATCCCCTTTGGTAAAAACTCTGTACCCATGAACTACCACATAGGCAGCAGTCCTCAACACCGAATGTGTGATAAGAGACCTTGGGACCCAGGTGGACAGTAGTCTCTCTTTTGTTAATCACATTGCCACAGTAGTCAGCAAATCCTTCTACACAGCACACCTCATCACAAAAGGGTTCTCATCAAGGAAAAAAGAGGTCATTGTTCCCCTCTACTTGACACTCATTAGACCCATTATAGAGTACAACGCCTCTTTTGGAATGTACCTCACAAGACATCTGCAGTAGCGGAAAAGGCCACAGAAGTACCTTACAAAGAGAATTACTAGCCTCAAACATATGCCCTACACTGATCATCTCAAAAAACTCCAGCTTTACTCTGTAGCATATCACCTATTCTTAGGTGATCGCTGCCTAACATATAAAGCTATGTCAAACCCAGAGCTGTTGGACATGCTACACCTAAAGAAATCCCAATCCCTCTGAGCTACACGCTCTAGGGACCTAAACTTTGTCACCACAATAAACAGGACTTGCTGGAGGGATAGATTCCTGTCCCAGAGTCTTTCCATACTCTGGAACAAGCTACCCATCTATGTCAAGCAAAGTTCCTCATTAACACTCTTCAAGAAAAATCTTGATGAGTGGATGGGAAATAGGAAATATACCCCGGGGATCACTTCTGTGGCTCTGCTCGACATGGGCACAGGAAATTAATTTTCTTGGGTTGGCTTAAGCCAGGGAAATTTGTTGGCTAGGCTTTCTTAGGCCCTTGAGCCGATAGCCTAGTACCTACCTATGAACCTATTATCTGATATTCAGCATTAATTTGCCCAGTTATTGAGTACAATGTTCCTTTCAAGGTGTAAATCAATAGGTATATCAAACAACTAGAAAGGCCACAGAGGTCCCTAACCAAGAAAATCACAGGCCTAAAGACCCTGTTCTACCAGAAGAGTCTGGAAGCACTGTTGTTTTATTCGGAATTTGACAGACATTTGAGGGGAGACCCAGTTCTCCTTAATCAGCTGTATCTGTGGAACATCTCGGCTGTCCGGTGCGGTTTTGTCCTCTTCACAGTGGTTTTTTGTTTATCTGTGGAAGTCTATTACTTCCACTAACACCAGAAACATGGACCTAAATCTTCACCAATAACTAATCTAAGCATGGTGGAAAAGTAGGTTTATTATACAGCATCTCCCCCACTTCTGCAGCATATTTCCCCTGCAGGTTAAACAGTGCCATTTACTAGCATCCTTCAGACAGAGCATAGATGATTGAATGAGTCCCCACAAATTTATACCCGGAATGACTGTTGTTGCCCTACTTGAGAAAGAGGGTACAGTCTGAGTGGGTACTTACATGGCATATATGGTTCTAAAACTAAATCACCCTGAAACACCTATGAATCTATGTAAGAGATGTCACATGATAAATGATTGTAGGACTGCAGGGCATTACTAAGGAAATGGAAATTATAATTATTAATAAAAAAACAATTAAAATGAATGTATGCCCCCTGACATTCCTTTTTTTTAATTTTCTTTAGGTCTGAGGAATTTTTTTTTTGCTTCAGTAAAACTATATCTTGGGGAAGAAAGGCCAAGAGGTGTGTGGATTGGTACTGTCATATTTTCATTTATATTGGTGTATGGCACAGTTCAAGCTTTTTTGGATAATGTTTGCTTTTGTTGAACAAAGCTGAAGCATTTACACTGACAAAATCTTCTTGGGGATCTTTCTCTGATAGAAATGCTCTTCAATAGACGTTATGGTATAGGAATGAGCATGATTCTGTGATATTCAGAGAGGCAGCATATGCATTTGACTGGGTGCTGAATTCTATGGATATTGCAGTATTTGCCAGACCCCAATAGTTAGTGTGTGTGCTGTGGAAAACACAATAAGATGTCTAGTTGATAGATTTGCTGAATAAGCATCTGCAACTCAAATATTGGGTTTAGTGATATTTATTTATACTTTTGTTAATCGGCTAAATACATTGATTTGAAGATAATTTTCAGGTATGTCAGGACCAGAAGGCATGCAACAAAAGCAATAATCTTGCATAAGAACTGGACCAAATGTTATACTGCAGTGTACAGATACATCAGTATATAGTACTTTTCTGTTATAACCATGTAAAGAAATAACATTTGTCAATAAGCGTTATTAAATTATAAGTACAGAAACAACAGAAGAGGCAATTTCAAATACAAATGGATATACAGAAAAAATATTCAGAATATGGAAAAGTGTGATAGCAAAGTAAATAATTCTGTTAACTAGGACAATGTCTGGCAGAATGAAGTGGTATAGCTAAGATACTGCACTTAACCAGAATACCAGACACTATATACACATTACTGATATTACAGATAGCTGATTGGTCACATGATTAAAGGCTGTTGACTGGAATCATTATAATATAAAAACCACCACAGAATTCTATCCGTGATAAAGCAAAGTCACAAATCCAAAACAGTCAAGCAGCAATATATAAATGATTTTTATATATTTTGAAAGGTTTTAAAAATTCCTAAAGCCAAAAACACAGTATCAATGGGACTAGATGGTGTCCCAGGCTGTGTCCTACATGAGCTCAAAGATGAACTAACCCCTCACTTAAACACACGGTTTACACCCAGCCTCTCCACAGGCTACGTGCCCAGAGTGACGCACAGCAATGGTTATTCCGCTCCTCAAAGGTGGAGCCACAGCAGACCCTGGGAACTATCATCCTATAAGCCTGACTAGCTTGTTCTGCAAAGCTATGGAGCACATCATCATGGCTCTCATTAACAGAGACATTGGAAACCTCCAAAGACTGGACCCTACCCAGTTCGGCTTTGTTAAGGGCAGATCATGCCTCCTAAACCTGGTGGACTTCCTTGAGACAGTTACCAAGGCTATAGATGAGGGAAAGGTGGTCCACACAGCCTGCCTAGACCTCGCAAAGGCCTTCAACACCATTCCCCACACAGGTATTATAGACAAGCTCACCAGCCTGAACATAAACCTCTACGTTGCCAACTGGCTCACGGACAGAACCCACATGGTAAGAGCTGTGGGAGCTAGGTCTGACTCTAAACCGGTTACAAGTGGCATTCCCCAGGGCTCAGTCCTAGGACCCCTCCTGTTTGACATATACTTCTCAGAGGTACAGGCAAGCACAGGAGGACTATGGCTGACCAAGTTTGCAGATTACTGCAAACTAGGGGCTATAATTGACTCTCCGGCTGACACAGACATCCTCCAAAAGGGTCTCACTGAGACATATATCTGGTTTCAAAACCATGGCCTCAAGCTAAATGCTAAAAAGTGCATAGTCATCCCCTTTGGAAAAACAAAGTACCCACAAACTACCACATAGGTGGTAGCCCCCTAAATACGGAAGACATAATAAGGGATCTGGGGACCCAAGTAGATAGTAACCTCTCCTTTGATAATCACATTGACTAAGTGGTTAGAAAATCCTTCTATGTGGCCCACCTAATCACAAAAGGGTTTGCATCCAGATCAAAAGAGGTCATTGGGCCCCTCTAAGCATCACTCATCAGACCCATCATAGAGTACAACACCCCATTTGGGATGTACCTTAAAGACACCTGCAACAACTGGAAAGACCACAGAAGTTCCTCACCAAGAGGATCACTGGCCTCAAGCAGATGTCCTTTGCAGCTCGACTGAAGAAACTCCAGCTGTACTTGGTTGCATACCACCTACTCAGAGGTGATCTCTGCCTGACATACAAGGCCATGCCCAACCCAGAATTGATGGACATGCTCCACCTAAAGAAAACCATATCCCCTCAAGCCACATGCTCCAGGGATCTAAACCTCATCACAACAATAAATAGGATGCGCTGGAGGGATAGATTCCTGTCCCAGAGACTTCCCATGCTCTGGAACAAGATTCCAATCTACATTAGGCAGAGCTCCTTGCTAACCCTCTTCAAGAGAAACCTTGACAAGTGGATGGGAAACAGAAAGTTTACCCCAGGGATCACTTCAATGGCTCTGCTGGACAGAGGCACAGGGAACTAATCTAAGGGGGTGGCAAAAGCCAACACATTCCGACTAGGCTTATAAATGCCTTCGGGCAGATAGCCTAGTACCTACCTATGAACCTATAAGATATTTTGAATTTATTTAATGGCTTATATATCTAAATGCATGGAGGATGAACATTAAAAATATTAAAGTAAGAGCCAACTAAAAACCATGGCTAAACAACAAGGTGTATGAGTTGCTGAAGGCAAGAAACACTGCTTTCAGGGCAAAGGATAAGAAAGGTCTAAGTGTGGCAAGGGCTAATCTTAAAAAGGGTATCAAGAAGGCCAAAAGGGAGTATGGAAAGGGGATACAAGGATGCTTCGAGGATGTGAAAGACTTAAGAAGCCTGCAGCATGGTATTCAACTGCTAACTGACTATCACTCAATCTCACCTCTGTGTATAGTGTGCTTTTCTTTTCATGTGTCAGTCATCTAGTAGTCAGTGTGGTGCAGTGTGTATATAAATAGTGTACAAGCATGTGTGTCAGCTACCGAGATACTTACTTGTGTGCTATAGTTATTGTTTATTCTTTATTATCTATCATGCCTGTCTTTTTGTGTTTGTTTTTCTCCAGTAAAAGAGCTGATACTCAAAATTTCGTTTAGGTAGCACTTGTGTTTCTTAAATGACAATAACGTTTCTTTGAATCTTGTTTACTTGTATAATGAAATAAAACAAACATTTCTTGGTTAATTTTTACATTATATATGTTAATTGACATGGTTACTGTTAACACATATCCAGTAGCTGTATTTATACTTTTTGCAGTATTTTTAACATTGTGGTTTTAATAAAAAGTTATATTAAAATAAATAACTGACTCTTACCACACCTATAATAGCGATAATTTATTCTTCTGGTAACCAGGGAAATGCAGCTAGGCTGAAGTACCTGTTTCTAGAGCAGTTCACGAGGATTACTGAGCAAGGTGACTGACTTATACAAAGTAAAATAGTCTGAAACTGAAGGCTGTGGGACTTAAACTGAGTCTATATTCTCAGTACATCATAATTACTCACAGCCTATTACTTTTATCTGCATGCTAGACTAACATTTAAGTCACAGCCACTAAGATAATCATACCAAGCACTATAAAAACCTGGCATTAGACAGACAGGAGTAGAATATACACACATAATGTGCATTATTCAATCTACAAATACAAGTTAATGTAAAATTACAGATATTCTAAATGTTAAATTGCACTTTTAATTTGTGTTCAAATGGTAAATTTACATAAGAAATCAACAACCTCAGAAATACAAATTCCTTTACATGCATCAGTAAATATTCAGAAAAAAAGTCTTAGGATTAGTACAACATGCCTAGTCATCAAGATAAAATAAATCCATAAGTAAGCAAATAAATAAATTAATGCAAACTTTTCTACTCTTAATTATAGGCTGAATTACAAAGTATGTATTTAAGCTCCTGTTTGGCAAGCCAACAGCAGACTGAGGCCCACCTGGCTAACAGAAGCACAAGTATGTCTTTATAATTAATGGCCATTTGGTCACCTCAAAGGTATGTCAGTTATTTGTATGGTCTTTCACACTGCGTGAAAAACAGGAAGCTGATCACCTATTAACATGGCATTCAAAGGAAGGGGCTGAGCACTTTAGAAACCCGACCAAAGCTTGCTTGTGTTAATATGGTACACTAGGAACTTGTGAGGTGCTATCTGACACAGAGGCAGTTTTATCTTACCTTAAGTCTAAGAGGAAGCATTAATATTTATTTTCATCTGCTGTATGATGTATCATTAGACTTTGCAATTTTGCAGCTGTTATAAAACTGCTAATAAATCATTTGCACATCCAACTTCTCTAGCCTATTTGGATATCAGATTTGTTTTCATTCAACACTTTAAACAGGCAATTAGAAATATTGAAATATAAAACATGCTGCCAGTAATGGAATATAGTATTAATATTCAGGCAAATGCTCAGCGTCACCTTCACATTAAAACTGCAAGCTGATAGTTGCATTTTTCCCTATTTCATTTAACTTTGATAGCCCCAAAAATCTCTCAGAAGCTATTAAGGAGACATGTCACTCCAGCCTGAGATCCTCCAGAGCACTAATTGTCACCAGTTGTCCACCAAATGATTAATGAGTAGTGGGACTACTGTGCAACAGTTCAGATATGATGTTAGCCCCCCTATTTGAGGTACACTATATGAGACATGAGTACTATAACAAGGCTGATTCATACATATGAAGTTGCTGACAGAAGGAATCTGACAACTAATTGAACATTACAGCTGATATGTACCTATGTCTCTCCAGTCCTAGACATTTTTGAATCAATCCCATGACCTGCACTCTGCCAGCAAGGTATTCTAGGTTCCCAATGTTCTTTCTGTAAAATAGCACTTTCTTAAGTCAGCCTTGTATCATCCCGGGTCTATATTAGAACATCGAAAATTCATTATTTTGAATGTTCTAACATCGAACCATATTCAGCGAATGCTGACAACATCGAACATTCAGAACAGTGAATTTTTTCCTAGGAAAAAAATTCGCTGCTCCAAAACACATACACACAACACAAGCACACCAAACAAATATCAATCCACACACATACACCCAAACTCTTGCAGCTAACCCTACACTAAACTGTACAAACACCACTAACTATCCACTTACCTTAACCCAAACTCTAACCCTAAGGTCCGTCACTACTGCACACTCAGCTCACCTGCACCCTAACCCTAACTCACATAACCCGCCCTAACCCCCACGTCCACACAATCGCACACATACCTCCCTCGCGCCCTAACCCTAACTCACCTAACCCATGCCCAACCAATCTCAGACTTACCTGAACCCGACCCGTAACTTTCCACCACAGCGTTGAAAATAGCGAAATGACAGAAACGGACAACCAAATTCTTTCCCTAGGAAAAAATTCGATTATCTGTCGTTTCGCTATTTTCAGCGTTCGCTGAATAGGGTTCGATGTTAGAACATTCGAAATAATGAACTTTCAACATTCTAATATAGACCCATCATCCCTACTAGCTATCATGTTCTATTCTTGCCAACTTTCCTCTTCTTCTTTTCTATTTACCTGCCAAAATATTATCCACATTCCCCTTCCCTCTTCAAGTGTGTGCACAGCAACTTAGCTCTCTTTTTATTCCCAGCCCCTTCTGTTCCCCTCACCATTTCGGTAATCCTGCACTGTCTAACAGTTTAATATTCCTTTCTGTGTACGGCTGCCAGCACTGGATGCAGAAAACCTCACACAGACTTAATATTGCTCTGCAAAACAGCAGAATAGCTTTCACATCTCTAGATTCCACTGCCCTAGTTAAGCACTCCAGCATCCTCTTGACATTTACCCATCTGATTTAACATTACATCGCATAACTGATTTTTTCCTTATTTATTTATCTATTTATTATTTATTGCATGTGTTAACTGGGAAAGTCCACTGGGCCAGAAATGAGCCCATTTTCAGTGGAGGCCTGGGGAGAAAAGCTCCACAAGGATACATACAAAGCTCCACAATATACATACAGAGAGAATAAAATCACGTAGATAGAAAAACAAACATCATACAGTACAGTTACATTGGATGAGACTGTTAAATAGAACCAATGGTACAAGAAAAATACAATCATTTATGTATAAAAATCATGTAGTACTAATTATATTGCAGGAATTTGTGTGACAGAAGCAACAGTGCCTGAAGAAAGAAAAATACAATCACTGACACGCAGTAGTAATGACAGACATATTTCAGAGAAGATGTTTGTGAATGCTATTTACATTGGTGCATTGGATGGTTTCTGGTACACAAGAAAGTAGTATAGCTACAGGTTTGTAGCTGTGAGGAGATTAAGCACAGAGAGAATACAGACGGGGATATATGTGTGGAGATAGGATAGGACCGATGAAAGTGACAGGAAGCATTAAATAGGCAGAAATAAGACGGAATAGATGTGATAGTTAGAGGTATAGCTTTGGGAGGGGAAGGTTGGAGTTGTGGTTGTGTGTTTGGGAACAGGAGCATAGCCATTTAGAGGAGAGATGCAGTTTGAGGGAGTTTTTAAAGGAAGTTAGGTTGCTGATTGCTCTGAGTGAAGGGGGGAGATTATTTCATGCCTTAGATACATGGTAGGAATACAACAGTTGGGTGACAGAGAGCTTGGGTTTCTGTATAGATAGTAACATCGCATACTTTCTAATGCTTATACTATGTCTCTCTGACTCTCCGTAACTATAGAGCTAAAACAAGTCAGTATTTCTGCCTAATCTGTAGAATTCTGGAACTTGCTCCTTTAGCCTTTCAGGAAGGCAACGTATCGCCTTCACATTATTCATCTGCTTTCCTCCATCTCAGCTAGGCATTACATGCGATAATGCCATGGATGAAAAATGTTCCCACTTCCCAGATGAGATACTCTGCAATCCCAGCATGCCATGCTAGCAGCTACTCGCTGGTCCCCTGGCGGACACAGGGATTAGTACACTAATTGATGGTCTGTTCCCTATCAACCTTATCTAGAGTCATTTGACCTTTTCCCATTCTTGGCCTTCTATCAACTTCCTAGAATGCCACCAAGCCACATTTACTGCTATGCAGATACAGGAATATCATCAACAGACCATCTCAGCAATCTTGTAATACATCATACTGTATCTTTAAATACTTGGTATCTTTCTGCATAAGAGTACCAGAATGTGAATGGTTATGTGGTACACATCATTTTGTATGTCACAGTAAGTAGTCAATGAGCTGTCAGCACATCATCTTGTGGCAGTCTCTTAATTTTAATTGGATTCAAAACCCAACTGTTAACAGTACAGTTGCTTATGTGACATTTCATTGTTTATTGTAACCTTGCTGGTAAATTATCTATATGGTCCTATGCCCAATATGGTTGTATTCTTTGCTTGTATGTACCCACTTTGTACATTGGACTGTTGTAAATTTGTTGGTGAATTATCTCTGAAATAAATAAAACAGATTTATGAAAAAAGACACCCAACTGTTATTTGGTGTGAGAAGTAAAAAAAAAAAAAAAAACATGGTGCTGATAATGCCTCCTACAAACCTCTCTTTGAAAATAAATTTATCTGAATACTAGAAATTGTGAACCCCAAAGTTTAATTTGTTCCTGAAAATGAGCAGGAAAGGTGAGAAGTCTAAGGAGGTGCAATGGGCCATGCATTGGTAAAAAGCAATATGTTTGTGATATGTTTGAGTTTTGATTATTCAGGCCTCAGTTATCATATCATATTGTGGGGGTAAAACAAAATGCCAGGACTACTGTGATCTAAGAAGCATGTCTTCATTTATTCACCCTTTATTCTTTATGATCTCAAAGAAAAGACTCCTTAAACAACTGTTTTTTATTTGTTTATATGTTCCTGCTATAGTTTTCACAAGGTGATACCCTTGCACTCTCCCTAATTATAAGAAACAAAACTTGATCACAACGCAACTCAGTTAGGAAGAAAAGTACATCTGTCCAAGATCTTACCATAATAGTAGATGTCCTGCTTCTCACTATTTCAGTATTCTTTAATCTTGGGGCTATCCTGGCGAGGATAGTCTAATGTCCAGCCAGTATACCAAAGCCTTCACAACTTCCCAGCATTGTACAGCAGACATATGCCCTACTCGCAAGGCATAAGATACATATGTGATGTACGGATTTCTAATCCTCAGAACTGAAGTGCCCCAAATAGAACCAATGCAACTCCAGAGAAACAATAGCATGCCCATGCAGCAAGGGGAAACAGAAGGAGATAAGGATGTTACAGAAAATCCTTCAGTCAGCAATAGGGCAACAGAAAATAAAAGGGGGTAGGAGGGAGGGACTGCAACAGTGAGAAGCAGGACATCTACTGTTATGGTAAGATCTTACACAACTGTACTATGTCCTTACTTATCACTGATACAGTATTTGTACTCAGGAAAGTATGGAAGGAGGAAGGCAGAGAAGAGTCCTCCACAAACCCATGAAGGATAACCCTGACTAATCCTGCCCTGGCCCTGGAAATGACATCCAACGTATAATGCTTGGTAAAGGTGTGAACAGAAGACTACGTGGCAACTTCCAAGATGGATCTAGTAGCCAGATCCTTGAAAAATAATTACAAGAAAAGGCTACTGCCCTGGTGGAATGAGCATGAAAAGAATAACACAAGAAAATGGCCTTAGAGTTCCATGAGGACAGGCTTTGCTTAGACACTTCCAAACCCAATTTCCTGGCATGAAAGGAAAAATAATGTTCTTACCATAACAGCAGATGTCCAGCTTCTCACTATGGCACATTTTGTCATATCCAGGTAATATCTGAGCTGTCAATGTAAATCCAAGGTATTTAGTACCTTTTCATTTGCAGGTTGTGGAAAAGGAAAAAAGGAGGGAAGATGAATAAAACAAGTCAAGGACAAATCATTAACCACCTTCATCATAAAAGAAGGATCTGTATGAAGAGACACCCTGTCCATATGAAAAAAAAAACAGAATGAACTGCCACAAGGGCTTGAAGTTCAGAAACCCTCTTAGCATAAGTAAGAGCCAACAACAATACTGTTTTCCAAGTGCAATGCTGAGGGGGAGGTAAAGGGTGAAGAAAAGACAGACTCAAAAGGGGACTGAGTCAATTTTCCAAGAAAGAAAATAAGGTCCCAAGAAGGAGGAATAGGCTTTCTTGTAGACCTGATATGACGGATCCTATTTAGGAATTGTTTGACTTCAAAAATGGAAGCCAAGGGTGTACTCAAAGGCAGAGAGGTAGAAATGGCTGACGAGCTTTAACTGAACAATATGTCAAACCAGTACTGAGCAGTTCACACAAATAAGAAAGGATTGTAGGGACCCCCACAGAAAAAGGGCCCTGGTCAAGCTTTAGGCACCAAATAGAAAATAACTTCCATTTAGCCATACAGGATTTTTTAGTAGTGGGTTTTCTGACTTCCTACATAACCCAAAGCATATTCTCAGAAAACTGAAGCCTGAAAAGAATCAAAACCCCCTGAAGCATGTCGTCAGAAAACTTAGGCCTAAAAAAAATCAAAACCCTATCACACAAAGTGTTAGCTGAAGTGTGAACAAGTCTGGGCAAATGACAGATCCTTTGTCTTCTGTGAAAAGATCCATCTTGTGAGAGAACTTGTGCTGATTACCCCTGTCCAGGTGAAAGAAAAAGGGGTGGGACTAGTATTGTCTAGGTCAAAAGATAGTAACTTGCAAGATTTTGGGTGTGCCCCACATGATCTTGTGCAAGATCCTGCGAAGTAGAGGAAGAGGAGGATATGTATACAGAAACATATCCATCCAGGAAAATGACATGGCATCCTCTTTCCAAGCCAGTGGACTTGAAACTTTGGAATAAAACTGGGGAAGTTGTCTGTTCAGAGGGGAGACTAAAAGATCTGCTTGAGGAGTACTGCACCAATGTACAATGTCCAGAAACACCTCTCTATGAAGCATCCATTTGTGAGGATGTCTCCTGGACCTGCTCAAAGAGTCTGCTACTAGCTTGAACTCTGAAGAGATGCAAACTGTCTGAAAAACCAAGTGATGGTGGGTTGCAAACTCCCAAACCGGAAGAGATAGCCTGTAAAGAAGATAAGATTTTGTTTCTCCCCCTTGGTTGTTGATGTACCACATGACTGTGGTATTATCTGTAAAAACCCTTTGAAGGACCTGGAACCCAAAGGGAGTGAAAGGCTTGATGAGCTAGGAGGTGAGCCAACATTTCTTTGCTAGTGATGTGGTCTGATATCTGTTAGTGAGACCAAAGACCCTGGACTTTTAGAAGGTTCCCAACTTCGATAAGAAGCATTCATGTACAGCTCTTCAGTAGGAAGAAGAACCTGAAAAGGCAGACCTGGATTTAAGTACATCTGCAGAACCCACCAGTTAAGTTCAAATTTGACACAGGGTAAAAGCATGACTGGAAATTTCATAGGGTATCAGTGTTGGAGCCCAACAGTTTTGAGATGCCATTGGAATTTTCTCATGTGGAGTTTGTCAAAAGGAACCATGGGAATGCTAAATGCCATAAACCCCAGGGCTTGAAGCAATTCCAATGCAGGAAGAACTGGAAGAGGAAGAGACTGAAAATAAGCAGTCAATGTGCGAAATGTCGGAGGTGGAAGAGAAGCCAAAATTGCGATAGTCTGAATCCTGCAAAACAAAAACACTTGGTCCTTAGAGGGGGTCAACACTGACTTTTGAGACTGAGAATGAATCCCACACTATGCAGGAGAAGCATAGTGATGTATAGATTCTGAAGCAGGAGCTGCTGAGAGGTAGCTTAAATCAGAAGGTTGTCCAGATAAGGGAAAATTTGGATTCCCAGAAGTTTGCAGAAAGCTACCACAGGGGCAAGACATTTGGTAAATAACCTTGGAGTTGTAGAAAAATCAAAAGGCAAAGCAGAGAACTGATAATGAGAGGAAGAAACAGACAAATGTAAACATTTCCTGAAGAGAGGGTGAATAGAAATATGGAGGTAAGTGTCATTCAGATCTAGGGAGACTAGAAAGACAGATCTTAACAGAGAGAGAGAGAGAGAGAGAGAGAGAGAGAGAGAGCAGAACTCTTACTGTCTAAATCAGGCATGTCATTCAACTGCCCCACCCTCCCACTGGGACAGAAGAGCCAGGACATACCTAGTCATGTAGGTCTGATAATTAATGGCTCTAAAAGCCAAAGTAGCAGAAGTATATATATTTTTTCTTTTTCCTCTCCATAGCACAGCTGTCCTTGTCAGGAGGGAGAAGTTTGGATGAGGAAAGCAGTCTGGATGGCTTATCTGTGAACATGGAAGAACAGCAGGATCAGATGACAAACTCTCATATAAGTAAAGTATTTATGATCCTCGGGTACCTTTTAAATATGTCTGGCTTTTAGAGGGTGGAGGTTGAGGGTCAGGAGCCTGAGAAGCTGCTGTAAATGTGTTCAACAAGGCAGCTAAGACTGGAGGGACTGCAGAAGGTCTGGGTGAGACCATTTGTAAAAGTTCATAACACCTGTTTTGGTCCTCTGATACTTGGGAACAATCACATTTAAAGTGTTCCATAATATGGACTACTGTATCCCCAAGGATAATGTTTCAAAAGGAGAACCAGGGGACAAAGAATCCTCTTCATCAGATGCTAAAGCCAAGAGAGAGTGTATTTGTGAGGAATATGCTAAGTATTCTTCCTCGGAGTCCAAGCCTTCATCAGAAGAAGCAGAATCCCTAGGTCTCTTAGATGGGATGGATGACCAGGGAGCAGGAGCAGCAGCAGCAGGAGGAAGAACAGACACTCCATGTAGAGGTTTCAGAATTATTAGGGTATTAAACATCCCTTGAGTAAAAGGTCCTGACACTCTTTGTGAAGATCCTTAGCTACAGTAGCCACATGTTTAGTTTTCCATTTCTTTTTTAAGGGATCATCTTGCTTTACAAAGCTAGAAGGCTCAGACCCCTGACTTAACTAACATTTTAGGAATCCCCTAGGCCCTTCAGATATAATAAGCTGTGGTTCGCCCTCAATATCCATACTAAATGAATGCACAGCCTCAGCAGACATGCAAGTAGGCAGTTCTGTGCAGGCCTCTAACTGGGTCTCAGTAGAGGGAACTGGTGTTAACACCATCCAGTCCGTGGTTTCTTCATCCAACCCAAGAGAGACATCCAGTGGAGGCTGGACAGCACAAAATTCAGAACAAGCTTTTGTAGCTTTTTTCTTAAGAGGTGGCTGAACTTTAGGGCAGGCATATTTGGTTGTGGTACCCTGGGCCTATATCTTCAGACAAAAGCCTGACTCAGATCACACCAACTATTGTTATACATAGCACCCCCCCCCAAAAAAGTCACTTCTTCTGTCTACCTTTATGGGGATTCCACCTCCAAAACAAACTACAAGAAGAAAAAAGGAAAGAAAGGGACCCCAATGGGGCACTTATCTGTAACAGGCTCAGTAGGAGAACCAGTCGGTGGATGACATACAGATAGAATTCAGTAGTTGCATTCAGACTGTCAGCAAAGTTGTTCTGAGGATTAGGCGTCCGTACGTCATGTATGTACCTTACATCTTGCACCTAGGACATGCATCTGACAAACCTCACTAGAAAATTGTAAAGGCATTGGTATTAGGCTATCTTCAGCAGGATATCATAAGAGAAAAGAATACTGCAACAGTGATACGGAAGGACATCTCATAAAATGTACATCACTACCTATGATAATACAGTTCACCTTTCCAGAAACCGCTAAATGGTAATTTTAATAGACAGTAAAGCACTAGTGTTTGCAAAATTGACCCAACTATTGTAAGAAAAATTAATTACACTGCTAGCATTTATTTAGTACAGTATCTTTTAACATATTAAATAAACAAATACATGCATAGAAAAATATAAAATAGTTCTGATCAAGTATGATTTGTTTCTAATAGGCAGACACCCAGATGGCCTCTGTGCTGTGTAAAAGGGGTAACACAAAGGTAATCTGTTGGAAGGGCTGACAGCCATGTCACTTCTGAAAAGAAACTGGCATCTGCTGAGCCAGTGCACCTCTGATGATAGTGAAACATGCAATGAGCATCACATCAGTACACTGTGCAGAACATCACACTGGTAGTGTATAATGCAATGAGCATCATGTCAGTATGTTGTGCAGTACAACATCACATTGGTAGTGTATAATGCAATGAGCATCACGTCAGTACACTGTGCAGTACAACATCACATTGGTGGTGTATAACGCGAACAGCATCACATCAGTATGTTATGCAGTACAACATCACATTGGTAGTGTATTATGCAATGAGCATCACATCAGTACATTGTGCAGTACAACATCACACTGGTAGAGTATAATGCAATGAGCATCACGTCAGTATGTTGTGCAGTGCAACATCACATTGGTAGTGTATAATGCAATGAGCATTACGTCAGTATGCTGTGCAGTACAACATCAAATTGGTAGTGTATAATGCAATGAGCATCACGTCATTACATTGTGCAGTACAACATCACATTGGTAGTGTATAATGCAATGAGCATCATGTCAGTACACTGTGCAGTGCAACATCACATTGGTAGTGTATAATGCAATGAGCATTACGTCAGTATGCTGTGCAGTACAACATCAAATTGGTAGTGTATAATGCAATGAGCATCACGTCATTACATTGTGCAGTACAACATCACATTGGTAGTGTATAATGCAATGAGCATCACGTCAGTACACTGTGCAGTGCAACATCACATTGGTAGTGTATAATGCAATGAGCATCACGTCAGTACATTGTGCAGTACAACATCACATTGGTGGTGTATAACGCAATGAGCATCACGTCAGTATACTGTGCAGTACATCACATTGCTAGTGTATAACACAATGAGCATCACGTCAGTATGTTGTGCAGTGCAACATCACATTGGTAGTGTATAATGCAATGAGCATCATGTCAGTAAGTTGTGCAGTACAACATCACACTGGTAGTGTATAATGCAATGTGCATCACGTCAGTACATTGTGCAGTGTAACATCACACTGGTAGTGTATAATGCAATGAGCATCACGTCAGTATGCTGTACAGTACAACATCACATTGGTAGTGTATAGTGCAATGAGCATCACGTCAGTACATTGTGCAGTACAACATCACACTGGTAGTGTATAATGCAATGAGCATCACATCAGTACATTGTGCAGTACAACATCACATTGAGCAGCAGTATTGAGAAGGTGCTCCTGATACATTGCATATAATGCGTGATAATGCAGAAGCAGCAGGGCAAGATAAGCAGTGAAAATACATTTCTTGTTACAGCACTATTATTTACTGAGCTCTGTAGGTTGCCAGAACTATACAGCACAAGTAGTCTAGAAAAGGGGGAGGCGGAGGTTTAGATAGAGCCACTGTGTTATGCTACATAAGACATGTATGGCTTATATGCAAGCTGGAGTCTGCATATTTGTGGAACAATAAAGGCAGTGAGTTGATAAGAATGCCCTAGGGAAAGGAAAGACAAGTGTGCTCTTGGCAGACAGCTCATTCTATGGTATTCATTAGCAACAATTCATTGTTTATAATCTAGGATTTGCAAAGTCCCCCAACAGCCTGATAATGTCTTAGAAAGCCTGGCAGACATTTTTTGCATCTGCTTTCAGACTGATAACAGTAATTTAAATCCCCTTCATAGGAAGTAGATAGTAAATTGAAGACACCAATATTCCAAGGGAAAGACATCACAAGAGGCTATTCACATCCTTCCAAAAAAAAGCAGATTTAATTGAGGGCATGGTATATGCTCTGTGATGGCTATTAAAAGCATACCACAACATTAATAAAAATAAGTATATGAAGCCAGAGAGCTTTGATAAATGTGGGTTACTTTCAGCTCAGATACAAAGGCATATTCCCAGGAATACACACAAAACAATGTCCATATTCTTTCTTCTTCCCTTCATTCTTCCCAGCTATTCAGAATGTTGCAGAATGTACAGAGTTTTGTCCATATTTTTGTCTACTCCTCATAAAATCTCTGTTTTTCTGGCAAATCACTGATGAATAAAGTCAATAAATAATGACAGACAGTTTCAGAATTCGTATCTTTTGGAAAATGCTTGCTAATGCAAACCATGATATTCTAGCAACTTTCTAAGTTCATAAGAGCGATATATAAAACCTGTCCCTGATTTCAGGTCTTTGTCTCTCCTTTATTTTTGGTATTGCCCAGATTTTATGATAACGGGTTGAGAGGTATACTCCCCTCTGTCAAAAAAAAAAAAAAAAATATATATATATATATATATATATATATATATATATATATATATATATGTGTGTGTGTGTGTGTGTACATGCACTCCTCCCTCATAAATTATGTTTCTCAAAGGGTCTCCCATGCTGTTTAATATGGCATTTTTGTAATTTGTCAGATTTCTGCAGCTGTGATAGTAGTGTACTTGCAGTTTCTTAGGGCTACATGCCTTAGTCAAGGGGAGTTGGGAACAATATGTATGGGACTCTGATTTTTCTCCCACTAGAAGAATCTCATAATGCAGACTTACTGGATCTTTGGGCCTTCCTGGGTGAAGACCATGCTTGGTATCCCTCAGAAACTCTGAACTGAGCTTTCTATTTTTTTTTATTTGACTGGTCTTGGATATTACTTTTTTCAGTGTGTGGTCTGTGACTTTCATCAGTCATGGGTTATGGACTGAGACATCCATCCTTTTCTGGACATAATGTAGAACACCCATTCTTCTACGGTCATGGCCTGGATTATCTAAACATTCTGAGGATAGCTACTACTGGTTGTCAAGTCTCAGCTAAGTAATTACTGTCTTTGAACTGTCCAGTTGGATAACATACCAGATTTTTTTCCCTCATGTCTTCTCCAGACACCCTGTCTTTTCTCCAACAAATACATCAGCACCCCAGTTTTAGCAACAATGCAGTCTTAGTGTCACTTACCATTTTGATAATCTCTTCTCAAAAGACACTAGTCTGTATCAAAACTTCAGAGTCTACACTGTATATTTTGAAACTGCTTGCTATTACTACAGCCATGAATATCAGGTTTTATTAACTTTAATCATAAAGTTTTGGAAAATGTGTAGCAGGGGTATTATCTGTCATTGTGCATATGGTATTTATACAAATAAAAAAGAAGCTGTCCAATTTGTGATGTAGCTTTTTTCTGGAATCATAGATTTCCCTCTCTTTTTGAAAGTTTGTATTGGTCCCTCTGCCAGCTTATTTGTGTCTATTTGGTGAACTGTTAAGTAATATGTGTCATGCTGTTCTGTTTCACAAAAGTTTTTAATACGACTTTTATTTGTCTGCCTATCCTAAAAGGGGATCATGATGGTTTCTACCTATAGTAATTTGGAAGGTTTTTTTTTTTTTTTTTTTGGAACTGAAAACTACAACTAAAGACTGGTGATCACTTACCACTGTGAACCTTTTGATGGAACATTCATATTCACCATGGAACGAAAAAAAAACTTTTGGGGCACACTTTCACTTGGTTTTCACTGAAGCAGGTGACAGAAGCAGTGAGTGTTCTTGTAATATGTGAAAATCTTTCCAATAAATGCTAATTTCCAGTTTTTTAAAGTGAAGTATAAAATATCAACAACAAAGGCATAACATAGCGCATACATTGGGTGTAACTTTAATGAAACTTTGGACAAAAAAATCAAAGATATCAATATTTCGCCAGTTTAACAGAGTTGCACATTATTTTCAGCCTCTATTTTTATCTGAGGATTTCTTAACTTCAGTTTGGTCATTAATATGCTAGCAGCATATTTCATCTATGAAGAACCTCACACCTGTCTACAGACACTGAGTCCATAATCCCTTACCCTGTCTAGAGCTCATTTTAGATTACTCTTTATCATGGTTATCTCTCACTAGTATGCCATCCATGTAAAATGCAATTTGAATATTTCCTGTAGGAACTGCACACATGCTATTCCAGACCTCTGTCTGTAATATCGGAATTGTCTTTTGTGAGTGTTAACGCTCAAAAACTATTTTGATACCTCACCCAGCTTCACCTGATGATGTGCATCCACCATATCAGTGTTTATAAATTGGTTCGACATCCCACCAATGATTATGGATGACCTGCGCAATGCACATTAAATAGAAAACTTACAGAGATCTTAATGCCTCCACAGAGTCACACAGCTGTTGAACTGCCTGCTTTCAACGCAGCACACTGTCTGTTGCTCACTCACTCACTTCATTCAGTTTTAACAATATTCTAGCACTATCCAGCCACTACAGCTTAGCCATCACTTTAGCCCTTAGTGCTCAAAACTCCAGCTTGACTTCATGGATCTTGAAGAAGGAATTTTTTCCAGCTGAATTCTGGTCTCTGGGTTTTGGCTGTGCCCATTACATTCACAAATACTTTTTTTAATCTGCCAGAAGCCACAACAGTTTCTAAATGCACGCAAGACTAGAAACACTGTTTTGATTGCGTTATAATGTGTTTACATGCAAGTGCCTTTATATATACCAGAAAACCAATGGAGAGTGAAATCTATGAGCCCAGAAAAAACCTACATCACAAATATGCTCAAACAAAAATACTCAGGTATCATTGATAAACTCACCAAACTACACATCAATCCTTAAATCACTAGGTGGGTTGCAAATTGGCTCACAGACAGGACCAACAGAGTGAAAGTTGCAGATTCCAAGTCAGACTGTCGAACAGTCACGAGTGGAGTCCCACAGGGCTTGGTCCTGGGCTCTCTCCTGTTTGCAATCTACTTCTCAGACATCCAAGCCAACACAGGAGGACTCTGGCTGACCAGGTTCACTGATGACTGCAAGCTGAGTCATTATCAACTCCCCAAGTGATGCAGACATCCTACAAAAGGGCCTCTCAGAGACGAATGACTGGTGTCAGAACCATGGCCTGAAGTTTAACGCCAAAAAATGCGTTATCATCCCCTTTGGAAAAAATCAGTTTCCATGAATTACCACATTGATGGGAGCCCACTGAACACTGAAGGGGCCATAAGAGATCTGGGGACCCAGGTCAATATCCACCTCACCTTCGACCACCACATTGCCACTGTGGTCAGAAAGTCCTTTTACGTGGCACATCTTATAACCAAAGGTTTCACATCCAGGAAGAAAGAGGTCTCGCAGATGCAGGTTGTCGAATGCGTCTTTGTCGAACTAAAAAGCACAAAAAGGCAAAATAGTGAAGCTGCTTTTCAGCGAATTTTATCCCTGGGAAAGAATTTGCTTGGCCGCTTTCACTACTTTGCCATTTTTGGCATTGTAGTGCGATCTTGGAGTTGGTATATTTAAGTAGGGGGTGTGGGGGGACACAGCTCCCCACGTCAGGGGTGTGGGGGCTGAAGCCTCCCACATTATGTAATGTTTTAGTTTTTTTTTTTTTTTTTTTTGGAACAGCTATTTTTTTCCCTTGGAAAAAAAATTGCTATTCTGAGGTTTCAACATTGTAAGCTTTTGCTTACATGGGGTCGATTATGTGTTGTTCGCTCTTCTGAGCGTGCAATATCATAATATAGACCCAGCAAATCTAACCTAGATCCGAACAAGGAAAGCCTGTGCAGGAATACAGGCAAAACTATGGTTCTGGCAGTGCGTACTGGTATCAAAAACACATGCAAATTACCTTTGCTGTGAAAGTAGTGCATAAGCAGTATTATAGTATTCCTTATTCTCCTGATACGCATTTTGTGATGTTAGCTTGCTAGCACCTTTAGAAGGAAATACAGCAGGCTCATAGTGCTCTAGTCTTTTTGGTGTTAGCATAATATGGTTTAGTGGTAACACTAAGAAAACATACTTGGCAGGTACCAACAGAATGTATTTCATTCTAAATGTGTTAAACTGTAGAAACACCACAACTCCAATTCCATAATCTCTTTGATGTTGCCCCTGTAACTCTCAGTAGATTATTTCCTCAATTAAACAAACAAGAAAGAGATTCTTCCATCACCCCTGTCATAATAGCTGGGATTCAGAAATACAGCAGTCGTGGTGGATGGTGACCTGCGATAGTTTATCCCAAGTGAAAGAAAAGGCCTGTAACTCATTAACAATTGACTGTCAGGGAAATATGTCTTAGACGAGGAACTGATTAAATATCCTGTTTATGGCTGGAGTAAGGTCTATGAGAACAGGATATACCACTCAGTCACAGCCGCATGGGAGTCCAAGCAAGAGCAATGAATGCCAGTCATGGGCATGCATGCGCCTCAAAGAGGGTCTGTGCAATCATGTGTACAAAGCAGCAGCAAGAAAGAAATGTCAGGTATAAGCCATAAATGGCTATTACAATGGTGTGCTCATTGGTTTTTTGACCAAATTAAAAGGTGGAAATGGCAAAATAGGAAAACAATGAAAAAGATGGGAAGCAAACACTGGGATATGACATAACAACTTAACAAATGAGCTGTATGGAGATGGAGAAACTGGGGTAAAATATTTTTGTGTGTCAAGTGTCCAATTATAAATATATGTAGGGAAGCCATAGCTCTCAAATGTGACCTCCAAAGTAAAGGATAAAGCAAAAAAATATTTATGGTAAAGACTACAAATTAGGCACAGATGTGAAATGTTGATCCTATTGAATCAACATGTCCAAAATAATGCTCCGACATACCAGAAATGGAGCAGAAGTTGTAAAACAACTTAAATGTGTCCATCAAACTCTGTATGATTAAGAGGTATTATGACAGGTGGAGGAAAGTAGAAAGGGAAACATGAGGAATGTAAGAGGGTGAGGGTGGGTGGCAGGGGCAAACAAACATGGAAGGTAAATAAGACTGTCAGAGGAATTGCTGACACAATGAGAGAGGGGAAAAATAATGGAGAAGAAGACATCAAACAAACAAAGGGTATGCACTGGTGATTGGAAGGAATGGGCAATAAACATGGGCATCCACAAACAAAAAGGAGTGTAACACAATGGAGGGCTATAGGATGGGTTTTGCGGAAACATCACTGCCATTTGCGATCCAGTGGGAGACTAAATGCCACCCTGGGCTCCCTCACTACTAGGCCCTGGCTCAGACAGAGGAGTCAGTGCAGCACAGTGCAGTCTCGTAAATGGGATAGTGTGACACATGCTGGGGACTGGCATCCTTTGCTGGAGTGATAGGCACAGGTCTACATACTACTGCTGCATATAACTTTAAAATAAATGGAGACAAGGAAAAGTAAAATACAATAAATGTATGTAATACAAAGAATAGAGAGAAAGAGGATGGGGAGAGAAATGTACAGAGAAAATGAAAAAAAATGCAGATCATGCATTTTCTCCAATAACATTATAGGCACTGTACTCAAAACTGCAACAATCACTCACCCCAAATTACCAATAATGGCACGATACACAAGTGACAGCAGGTAGTGAGCCCACATACAGCTGAAAAGGAAATACCTTAATGTGATGTCACAATCCCACTGAAGCCCCTACGTTCAAACACACAGTAGTCATACTGCTAACAAAGAACTATGAACATCGCTCAGAACTGGAGTACAGGGTAAAACATACTGTGGCAGATCTACTATAAACTGTGAACAAACTCACAAGTTCACATGAAAAATAGCTCCCTAGTCACAGTAGTACCAATATTTAACCTTGTACTGTATGAAGTAGGTTTATTCACCCTGGTACCTTGTAAGGTGCTTTGTCCTCTTGTTGTGTAGCTGCACGTTGTCTGCAATTCTTTCCTGGTGCTATTCAGAGAAACAAGTGTGCTAAGTACAGTGGATATCACACACTGTCAGTATGTGTGGATGAATGAAACAAATATGACTTTCAGTACCTCTGGAAGCCAATGCTGTAACCTCAGTCTCTCACAAGCCAAAGAAGTTGGGATAGTGTTATCTCATGTTGTTATTATGATCGTGATACTGCTCAACAGTTCACAGAGATGCCCAAGAGAGCTATCATGGCTGTTGCCACAGTACTCCAGTCCTCAGTTTTATATTGAGAGCATTCATACACCTTCTACAGAAATCAGTGGCAGTAGCCACAGTGTAGTATATGGAGGAAGATGTTTGTTTCCTCCACATACTACCACTGAGTCCTGCAATATGGATTTCTCTCAGCTTCACAAGACATGTTCCCAAGCTGTCCCAGAATTATCAGACAAATATGGCTGACATCTTGAGACCATGCTCACAATCTAGTCTGACACTGCCACACAATGTAGAATAGCTCAGTTCTGTGACCTGTGGTGGGAGTGTAAAACATATGTGCCATATTCCAATATTTGCAAACTAGATTAGGTGTGAAACATGGAAGTATTGTCTCTGCTTATAAGTCGGGAATACAGCATTTAGTACAGCGACTCTATTTCCACCTAGTAAGATGTGGAGTTACATATATCCCACATTGCCATAAGGTGAACTATGTATGGTCAATGTTGCCCGGAGATACCTAGGACTGTGCATGACACCTTAAGTAGCAGCTGCAAAGTCATGGTAGTAAGAGCAGCATGCAGACTGAGTGATTCAGAGACACTAATGACTTGAGGCCTTGTTTGTATTACCATGTAGATACCCAGACCTGTATGATATAAGCATGGGGGATGCAGCTTCATTTCACCACAGAAGAATTCGAAGAGCTGCTGCTTGAGAATCTACTACATGCGATTCCACAACTTGATAATTAGAGGTACTGGAACACAGCTTGTATAAAGTTAAGTGCAATGTTTGCAGCTTTACTCTTGTATGTAAAGCCACATTTCTTAGAGAGATTTCTTATGTACATAAAACATTATTCGTGATATTAGTTGTATGTGTTTTTGAAGTGGTGGTAAGAGATTACTACTAGAGGGTTGTGACAATTGTTGTTCAGAAATGCTGATAAGCACATCCAGCTGCCAAGTACTCATAGCGCATGTCCAAACATTCAGGTCTGCCTTGTATTCAAGGACTGTAGCAACAGCATTTCCTTGGTGTATAACCTACTCCTCTAGCACGTAAACAGCTGCTGTGACTATGACAGGAAACACTTGCATCATTGTGTTTACTGTAAGTCTTTAGCGTTTTGGGGTGAGGGAGCATTTTCACAGTTAGCACTGTCAGTGTGTAAGACTTTGCGCTGATAGATAAGTATGGCAGTCAGACACACCATCAGCATAATATGTAGACAGGTGAGAATGCAGGCAGTGTGTTAGGGGTTGCATGGGTCATTCAGTACTGAATGGTGATAACACTGTTTCCCATACCTGCAGAACAATGTATGATAAAGACTAGAAGAAGACAAGTTCTGACTGTCAGGAATGTCACATGCAAAACCAAGTTCTCCAAGACAGCGAATGATGTACTACTCCAGGTACTCCTTCTTCATGACTGATGGCTCTCTGAGCAAGTTCTGAAGACTGGGCCTACTGTGACCATACCTGGAAAGGTCTTGTGATAGACAATAATGCTGCAGATGATTAGGACTATAATAATGAAATGGTTGCCTCAGGGGCCATCAATCTAGCATGTGGCACATACTAAAAGCTGCCCAACTGACATGGAGAGTTAAGTCAGTGGGGGAGGCATTGGTCAAGCCACCTCTGATGGGGACACAGTTGTCTCTGGTCTCAATCCGAGGCAGTAGCAAAAGTACAGTTTTGTACCTACCATAAATGTAGATGTCCGAACAGGATAGCATCTGCAGTCCTTACAAATGGGTTGTCCTGTCGTCAGGCAGCCCTTCGGTCGGCCGGATTCCAAAGTCTGGGTCTGGCCTCGGCTGGTGTCGCACTTCACCTGATGTCATAGCTGCAGTTCTTCGGGTATAAAGGCATCAGCCGATGCCATTTTCCTCAGTGTTTCTTGCCCCAGATGCCAGTTGCCCTCTAGGATAGCTAAATTTTTGGATAAATGCCAATGTTTCCAAATAGTAGAAGGCAAACACAAAAAATAATCATGTATGTACATATATACAAACAAATACACCATAAGAGATCCCCCCCCCAGCTAGCTATTAGGTGGGCAAATACCCTAGGAGTACCACAGAGGGGAAGGAGGGTGGGTAATCCTGACTGCAGATGCTATCCTGTTCGGACATCTACATTTATGGTAGGTACAAAACTGTACTATGTCCTTCAAGGATGCATCTGCAGTCCTTACAAATGGGTAGAATACCATAGCCAAACTAGGGGAGGAGGAAGAAGAAATTATGGTGTAGTTAGGATCCCTTGCAAAACAGCAGTGGCAAACCCTGCTCGGGATCTAGAGTATAAAGGTAAGTTATAATGCTTGGCAAATGTATGCACGGAGGTCCAAGTAGCAGCCTCTATAATGTCCTTGGTAGCCACTCCTCGTAAAGCTGTGGTAGTGGCTGTTGCCCTTGTAGAATGAGGTCTTATGTTCTGTGGAATTTGCTTTCCATGGTAGGAGTAACAGAATCTAATGCAATTTCCTATCCACTTGGAGAGTGTCTGTTTGGAAATTGCTTTTCCTTCTCTTCCTGTTGCATATGCTACCAGAAGCTGGTCAGATTTTCTATTGGCCTTGGTTCTGTCCAGGTAGTAGCGTAACTGTCTATGTACATCCAAGGTATGCAGCAGTCTTTCCCCCCTGTTCTGTGGATTGGGAAAGAAGGTAGGTAGGTGGATTGCCTGGTTTAAAGACACTCTGGATACCACCTTAGGCATAAATGTAGGATTAGTTCTCATGGACACTCTATCTTGATGGAAGATTAGGAAGGGTTGTACTGCCATTAAAGCCTGTAGTTCCGAAACCCTTCTTGCTGAGGTAATTGCCAGCAGGAAAGCAGTTTTCCAGGATAGGTGTTGAAGATCTGCTGTTGCTGCTGGTTCGAAAGGGGGAAGTGTCAATTTTTCTAGTACAAAGTTCAAGTCCCATGCTGGTAATGGTGGTTTCCTAGGAGGTTTTACATTCTTAATTCCTCTCAGAAACTGCCTGAGTAGAGGATGCGAAAAGACAGGTGGATCGAAGCTGTATTCTGCAGTATTTTGATGGAGGAATAGGACAGGCCTGTATGGAAAAGCTCTGCCAAATACTCCAGGATGTTGGCAATGTCTATCTTTGACACATCTTTGCCCCTGTCGGTACTCCAAATGAGAAACCTTTTCCATTTTCCTGCATAGTTCCTTCTTGTTGAGGGTCTGCGGGCCTCAAGGATAATGTCTTTAACCCTTTGGGATAAATCTGGGTTAGTTGCTCTTATGTAATGTTCCAGGCAGTCAGTTGCAGAGTTTTCAGGTTTGGATGCAGGATGTTGTAGTTGCTCTGAGTTAACATCAAGGGAATCAGGGGTAGTGTCCACATTCTCCCCCGAGACATGCTCCTTAGTAATGGGTACCAATGTTGTCTTGGCCAGTCTGGAGCTATCAGAATTATCCTTGGACATTCCTCTTTGATTTTCAATAGCACCTTGTGCATCAAAGGAAGAGGTGGGAATGCATATGCTGTCAGGCCTTTCCAACTGAAGGATAGAGAGTCCACCTTCCAAGCAAGTGGGTGGTATGTCCTTGTGCAGAATTTCTTGAGCTGGTGATTGAGTGGGGATGCGAATAGGTCTATTTGTGGCAGTCCCCATTTCTTTGTGATGGCCTTGAAGATGTCCGGGTGTAGCATCCATTCATGAGCATCCGAGGTAGTTCTGCTTAATATGTCTGCTAGGATGTTTTCTTTTCCGGTACAAAAATTGCTTGTAACTGAATGTTGTAACTCAGAGCCATATTCCATAGGTCCAGGGCCATTCGGCATAGAGGGTATGAATGAGTGCCTCCCTGTTTGTTGATGTACCACATGACTGTGGTGTTGTCTGTCCTTATCATCAACTGGCCTTCTTGGAGGAATGGTCTGAAATTCTGGATTGCTAGTTGTACTGCCAGCATTTCTTTTTGATTTATGTGCAGGTGCAGCTGCTCTGGAGTCCATAAGCCTTGTATGCACTTGTCCAGCATGTGGGCCCCCAACCGAGGTCTGAGGCGTCCGTTGTGATGGTTTGGCTTGGTTGAATGCTGTGGAAGGGCAAACCTGGGTTTGACTGGCATGCCTGAGCCCACCATAGGAAATCTTGTTTCAGGCATGGAATTAGTGGTATTTCGGTTTCTAAGCTGTGCCTGTGTTGAGACCATAAATTCTTTAGGTACCACTGTAGCTTTCTCATATGCAGTCTGGTATGGGGGACCAGGATTATGCAGGATGCCATGAAGCCCAAGGCCTGCAGTACTTTCCTTGCTGTTAGTTTGTTCTGCTTTGTTAATGCCAAAAAATAGAGAGGAAGTTGTTCTTGTTTTTCTGCAGTTAGGAATGCCATCTGTTTTACTGTGTCCAATTCTGCACCTAAGAAGGTTACTGTTTGGGATGGTATCAGTCTTGACTTTTTTATATTGACTGTGTATCCCAGGGCCTGTAGTAAGCAAATGACTCTTTGTAAGTCTTCTGTCAGCTTGTTTTTGTTGTCCGCTTGTATCAGGCAGTCGTCCATGTATGGATAAATTTGGATTCCCTGAAGCCTGCAGTGAGCGATTACTGATGCCAGGCATTTCGTGAACACTCTGGGCGCAGTAGATAAGCCAAAGGGCAATGCTGAGAATTGATAATGCTCTGATCCTGCAAGAAATCTGAGGTATCTTCTGCAATGTGGTCGTATGGGGACGTGCAGGTATGCCTCCTTGAGATCTAGAGTTACCAGCCAATACTCCTTGCCCAGCATGGGAAGAAGTTGTTGTAGGGTCAGCATTTTGAATTTTGGAACAATGATGAATGTGTTTAAAGCGGACAGGTCGAGAATAGGCCTCCAATTGTTTTCTTTTCTTGGTACCAGGAAGAGTCTGGAGTAAAATCCCTTGCCTTGTTCCATAGGTGGTACCCTTTCCACAGCTCTCATCCTTGCTAATTGAGCTATTTGTTTTAGAGCTTCTGTCTTTTGATTTGGTGGTAGGTTTGGCATTCCTCTTTTTCCGGGTAAAGTGTGGAAATGAAACCTGTAGCCTTGGTCTATAGTTTGCAAAATCCACTTGTCTCCTGTGATATAGTGCCAGTTTTTTGAAAATAATGCTAACTTTCCGCCTAAGGGTGCTGCTATTTGTTCCCTGGTAGGCGGTGTCAAAGCCAAGTCACTGTGATTGTCCTGTTGCAGTGGTAGTGGTTGTGACTGTGCCTCGTTGGTTGTTACCTTGCCACTGGCGTCCCCTGTAGGCACCTCCTCTGGATTGATTTCTGCCTCTTGAACGCCTATTCCTGCCTCTCTGAGTTTTAGAGGAGTCTGGAAAGGACCAATTTTTGGAAGGCCAGTTCCTGCTAAACCTTGGAGGCTGAACCTGTAAGAAATCTTTTACTATTTGTACAGATTTTGCCTTCTCTTCCATTTTCTTCAGTACCTGTTGGGCAGGAGAACCAAATAAACTGACCTTATCCATAGGAGCATCTAATAGCTTTGCTTTAACATGATCCGGCAAGACCTGTTCTTTCAACCATGCATGCCTTCTTATAACTGTGCCAGTCATGGCTGATCTAAATGAAGCCTCCAGTGCATCATAGCCACATTTTAAGGAATGGTTACTAACCTGCTGAATGTTATTCACCATTTCTAGAACATATTTCTTATCTAAAATCATCCGAGGACAGTTTCTTAGTTAGCTGATCAAGCATAAACTCTTGGTATTGGATCATATGAAACTGACAGTTCAATGCTCTAGCTGAGAGAGTAGCAGAGGTGTATACTTTTTTACCCCATCTCTCTAAGGACCTGGATTCCCTTTCAGAAGGGAGAGGGTTTTTAGCTGAGGTCGGCTACTGCCTTAGGCCCCTGGGAGATAGTCTCAGGATCTGCGAAAGGAGCCTTGTATAAATGGTGATGAGTGTCCGGGACCCTGTAGAACCTATCGGGCTTAGCAGGGGCTGGAGGTAAGGTATCAGGAGCAGTGCAAGCATCATTAAATGCATCATCCACAACAGGAAGAACTGGAGGTATAGCTAAAGGCCTATGTTGCGGTAAGTGTAAAAAGGTCCTAAGCCTTTTCCTTGAATCTGAGAAATCTTGCCCCTGCCATTGGAATTGCTCTCTCATGGCATGTAAAGTTTCCCCAAAAGAAAATTCCTCTGGTGGAGAAGCAGAAGGAATCGATTCTTCAGCATCGGAATCTTCATAAGTAGAGAAAGGAGCCTCTGGATGGTCTGTATTGTCTGTATCATCAGAAGAGTCATCTGAGGACACTGGCTCAGGGGGCTCTGCTCTAGGTCTCTTTTCTGGAGGTTGAGAGGCCCTGTCTGGGTGAGATTGGGATCCCCTTATTAAAGAGATGAGATCCTCTGCCAGAGTAAGCATTTGGGAACTGGAACTGGGCCTGTGAGAGGGGGGCTTAACAGGCACAGACTTAGAAGATTTGGCTGCTTTAGCCCTGGCAAAGGCCTTTATAGACATGGCTGCAGGAGGCCTAGCAGCACCACGTGCTGGGGTAGAAACATCCAAAGGGATGGTGTCCGATAAGTCTTGAGAAACCACAGTAGTAGGTAAAACTTCAGAGGCCGATTCAACTAGGGTAGAGGGGGCCTCGGTAGTAGTCATGGATTCGGCTGAAGATTGAACCGTTTGCTCGGTTTCGGCCGAAACCGAGACACTCGCGGTTTGCTTAACCGTGGTTTCGGCCGAAACCACGGACCACGAGTGTCGGTCCTTTTCTTTGCGTTTCTTAACAATTTGAGTAGTCGGAGGATCCGACGGCATTATGTACGCAAAATCTGAGCCGAAAAACTGTTCAGCAAACTCCGACCGACGCCTAAGCGTTCGTCGGTTGAAAGAAGCACAGGCTAAACAAGCTGCTACGTCGTGGTCTGGACCTAAACAAGGTAAGTAGTAAGAGTGGAAATCTTTATGAGGTATTTGTTTCCCACAAGTTAAACAGTTATTCACTTTTTCTGACATCGGCTGAGGCAAGAAAGAGTCCCCAACGGGGTACTTAGCTTTTTAGAAGTCTTCGAAGTAGTATTTGGTAGTAGTAATCTCTGGATCTGACCGACTGGCACTTGCGAACAGCTTCTGCTTCGGGCGCCACGTGGCAAGAAAGACTGAGGAAAATGGCGTCGGCTGATGCCTTTATACCCGAAGAACTGCAGCTATGACGTCGGGTGAAGTGCGACACCAGCCGAGGCCAGACCCAGACTTTGGAATCCGGCCGACCGAAGGGCTGCCTGACGACAGGACAACCCATTTGTAAGGACTGCAGATGCATCCTTGAAGGACATCCATCATGGTCCCACAATGTGGAGCTGGACATTGGAGATGAGCTTCATCATGCACCAAGGATATCCATTGACAATGCCTCAGATATGTAACAGTAGTCCTCTATCATGGTATACCTACCTTTCCTTACTCCTATATACACTTGCCATCTTAGTA